>NC_142808.1:53991582-54113114 GCF_049724085.1 Artemia sp. Qi Xiang Cuo
GGTTCTTATAGAAGGGATACTCGTATGAACTTCAGAGAGGGCTCATTTTATTAAAAACAGAAAGTTCTAGTTCACTTTTAATAGTAGAAAGAGACACAAGGTTCATTAGCCCCCCCCCCACGACCTATTTCCCCAAAACAATCCGATAAAAATTTTCAGATAGCGATTCTGTTAAAAATAGTTCAAACATCAGATAATAAAAACTCCGAGGTTGACACCAACCCATTGTTTTATTTTGATATTGTTACTTTGATACCCGTTTTGATAATTTTATGAATATTTGATTATTTTTTTTTTAAGTTTGATTTTGAAATAAGGAATTTTATAAAAACTTGATACTTTTTTCAATCAAAAACGAACAAAACTTAATTAAAAAAACTTTCCGAAAAAATTAGTTTTTCAAAGAAAAGTAAAGGCCATTTTAAACTTAAGCTCATAATATACAAATACCTTTGAAATTTCAAACTTAAAACGACCAGAAATTACTATTAAAATATAAATGAAACCCAAAACTAAAAGAAGTTAAATAAACAATCATAGCAAAAACATACAACAAGTAATAATATAAATGAATAAATAGATATTAAAGCGAGTAATGCTTAGATTGAATATGAAAATCAAGCTTAAAACGAAAAAAAATATTTTCCTATTTTAGTATAAATGAAACTTAAAACGAACAGAAATTAAATAAATAATCAATGCAAACAATCATACAATAGATGTTAATGTAAATGTATAAATAAAATATGAAACGAATTAAACCGAAATTGAATTTACAAATCAAGCTAGAAACGAGCAAAAATCGCCACAAACAAAGATTTGGACATGACCTCCTTCATTTAAAGTAAGTGTCTTAAAACCTACTGCGCCTCTTGTGCTTTGCTATAAACTCTTTGTCTCTTGGACTATCTTGGAAAGTATAAAAAACATAAAATTGAATATTTGATGTATAATGATGTTAATTGTTGAAAGATTAATCAGTCCAATAATTTATTTCACTGTAATTTTATTTTATTTTCAATGCTGTAAGAACTTGAAAAGAAAATATTTGTAATATAATTCGTTTTCAGCTAAGCGCCAATGACTCAGTGGGTTTTTGGTTTTTATTTACAATTAAGGAAGGAATCAGTATCCAAACAATTGTTTTTAGTGAAACTATATTCGTCTTGAACAACTTTAAAAAGAGCTAATAAATTAAACTGGATATTTGATGTATAATGATAATAATTCCTGAAATCTCATCAGTCCAAAATGTTACTATAATTTTAATATTTATTTTCAATAATAAGTACAAAAGAAAATATTTGTCTTAAAATTGGTTTTCAGTAAAGCGCCAATGACGCAGTAGGCCTTAGACTTTTACAGTGAGAGAAGGAGGTATAGCACTAGATATGTGCCATGTTTAATCCTGTAGATTTCAATTATTTTTTATGTTTTTTAACATTCATTATAGCTGCGTTGACATTTTGAAAATAATTTTATTTTGCTCCCGAGCCCTATCATAGTTGCTAGATTTTTCGTTGTTCTTTTTTTATTTTGTTTGTTTACTTGAAAGTCCGAAGTCCACCCATCCCGGCTTGTGATAGAAAATTTTCTAGAAATAAACCTTATTTTAGTCTCTAAGATAATTTCATTGATAAATTAGGAGAAAGACCTTTCTATGTCTTAAAAAAGAGCAGATGCCGGATTTTCTTAATTTGTATAATCATCTTAATGCGCACCGTAGTAGCCGGAATTTAACCCCCCTCCCGGTAAATACCCCCTTGTTGGAGACCCCCCCAATGAAGCTCTAGGCGGACGTCCCTATTAGGCCTAGTTCATCTGAAAATCTGAGGCAGCTTTGTGGTCATCTGTCAATTCCAAAAATCGGTTGCCCGCCTGAGACTCTAGGCGGATGTGCCTCTCGAAAATCAAATACACAAGTATTTGAATTAAGGAAGTAGTAGTTACTCTTGCCGTTTACCTACACAGTTTATCCAAACAGTATGAAAAATATAGGTTACCCTATTCGCCTGCAAGTCCAGGGGACAATGTCTATCATGCGTCGGTCATCCCCATGGCATATGAACAATAGTAAATGCCCAAATGCCTGCAAGTCTTGTGGATATTGTCTATCATAAATCTTTAAATCCTTTTTTTTAGGGGTCTCCAATTACCTTCGAATCAAACAGTTCGTGGTAACGAACTGTAAGTAAGGAGCGACCCGGCTCAATGGTAACCGAAACTCTAGAAAACGGGTTTTTGATGCCAATAGATATATCAAAAGAATCAGATTTCAATGCTGATTTCAAATATATAACTTTCATCAAGTTTAGCGCTACCCATCAAAAGTTACGCGCCTGAGAAAATTTGGCTGATTTTCAAAAAAAGGGGGAAAGACCCCCAAAAAGTTATAGAACCTTAATGAAAATCACACCATCATTTTCAGCGTATAAGAAAACCCCACTTTAGTGGTTTCAAGCACCTATATAAAAAAATTTTGATTTTTGCATTTTTTGCCATAAGAAATATCACGTATGCGTTTTTATTTGTTTGTTTGTTTGTTTGTTTTTTTTTTTTTTTTTTACCCATGGGTTATAGTATAGCACCATTGGTACGAGAAAATTGTGGGAGGGCTCATTGGAACGGAAATTAAAAGTTATAGTGCCCTTTTTAAGTGACCAAAAAAAATGGAGGGCAACTAGGCCCCCTCCCCTGCTTATTTTTTTACCAAAGTCACCCGATCAAAATTTTGAGATAGCCATTTTGTTCAGCATGGTCGAAAATATGATAAATATGTCTTTTGGGATGACTTAATCCCCCGAAGTACCCAGAGGGAGGGCTAAAAGATATGAACTTTACCCAATGTTAACATATAGTATTGGTTATTCGGAAGTATACAGAAGTTTTCAGGAGGTTTTTTTTCTGCTAGTGGGAGGGATGGGTGGGTCGGGGGGTATGTTGGAGGATCTGTTCATGAAGGAAGTTTTCATGGGGGAAGGGAAATCGCCATGAAGGGGGCGCCGGACTTGCCAGCATTATTTATTGGTTATTGGGAAGTATACAACCATTTTCAGGAAGGATTTTTTCTGGAGGGGGGCTAGAGGAGGGAGTTACTCTGGAGAATATTTCCGTGGAGGATGTTTCTTTGGGGTAAGGGACATTTCTATGAAGGGGGCGCCGGATTTCCAAGCATTATTTAAAAAACGATCAGAAATTAAATAAAAAAAAACCAAGTTTTTTCAACTGAAATGTAAGAAGGAATATTAGAACTTAAAACGAACAGAAATTATAACGTATGTGAGGGGGTTCTCCTCCAAGTCAATACCTCGCTCTTTAAGCTACAGTTTTTTTTAGTGCTTTCAAAAGAGCTATCTATTCTAATTAAACGGCCTTTGTGATTCAGGGGTTTGTGAATCAAATTTTTTTTTAACTTTCAACGTAAAGAGCTTGGTATTGACTAAGGGCAGAACCCCCTCATATACGTAATAACATATACGTAATAAAAAAAACAATAAAAAAACAAGCGATACGGCTCAATAGTAATCGAAACTTTTAAAAACGGAATTTTGATGTCAATAAATGTATCAAAAGAATGTGTTTATAATGCTGATTCTAAATATATAAATTTTATTAAGTTTAGTATTACTCATCAAAGGCAACAAGCCTGAGGAAATTTACTCGATTTTTTAAAGAGGGGGAAACATCCCCTACAAGTGGAAGAATTTTAATGAAAATCACAACGTCAGATTCAGCGTATCAGAAAACCCTATTACATAGGTTTCAAGCTCATATCTGCAAAAATCTGCAACTTTGAATTTTTGCCAGAAGAAAAATATACGAATATAGAAGTTAGTTACGTAAGTTAATTTGTAAAGACATTCATTTAGCAAAAGAAAAGTAAAATTTTTATGCAAATAAAAGCTGCATTAACTAAAAAACGATCAGAAATTAAATAAAAAAAACAAGTTTTTTAAACTGAAAGTAAGGAGCGACATTAAAACTTAAAACGAACAGAAATTATTCCGTACATGAAAGGGGCTGTCCCCTCCTCAACGCCTCGCTCTTTATTCCGTATATGAAAGGGGCTGTCCCCTCCTCAACGCCTCGCTTTTTACGCTAAAGTTTTTTATTGTTTTAAAAAAAAAATTGTGAGACAGTCAAACTTTAGCGTAAATAGCGAGGCGTTGAGGAGGGGACAGCCCCGTTAATATACGGAATAAATAGCGAGGCGTTGAGGAGGGGACAGCCCCTTTCATGTACGGAATAATTTCTGTTCGTTTTAAGTTTTAATGTCGCTCCTTACTTTCAGTTTAAAAAACTTGTTTTTTTTATTTAATGGCTCACAGAACTGACAGGCTATTTGAATTATCCATATTCAATGCCTTTCTGCTTTAGTTTTTCCCTAGGATGGATGATGTTTTTCCCTAGGATGAATATGACACATGCCTGACAAGTTCCCTGGACTTGCAGACGAACAGAGAGACCTATATTTTTCAAACTGTTTTGGTAAACGGTGCGGGTAAAAGACGAAAGTAACTATACCTTTCTAAATACCTGTGTATTTGCTTTTGGAAGAAACACCCACTTAGAGTCTTAGGTGAGCGACAGAGTTGTAGAACTGACACATGGGGTAAACGCCTATACCTGCACAAGGCATTAATGCTTAAAATATATTTGTGTTTAGCTGAAACATCGAGCTCTGCTCTACATTGGCTGCAGTTGTATTTTGACGTAACTATGTCATCATTTGGCTCCAGTTCCCTTTGCAGCTTCATGATATGTTATTGTTCAACCGCCCTACCGTTTAAAGTTCCGACATAGGGCGATTATGTCGCTATTATTTAATATCTGAGTTTCAGCTTTGTCCATTAGCTAAATTAAATTTTAGAATTTTGTTTTACATTTTTTTTTATTAGTTAACGTTGAAAATGATTGAAAAATTTATCGAAACAGTAACTTTTCCTAATTTTTAATTAAGTTTAGATCCTTCCCCAAGAGACAGTCGAATAGATATCATAATTTTGGCTCAATGAATGGATAGTATGCAAACTAACAAATTAAGAAATATAAACATGTTTTCTTTCAAACCGAGTTCCAGCTGTGCTCAAGTCGCAAAATTGCAGGATTCACAGGAAACATAAATATTAAAGTAAGTGTTTACCTCTTATTCTAAGTTTACCAAAGAAATTTGTTAGTCCAATATATCGTCAAACAGAAAAAAATCATTCATATCTAAATATTCAAAAATAAAGGAGCGAAGCCTGAATCATTCAATTTTTTTTTTCAATATTAAAATTACATCAGTGTATTAGCTTTCTCTGTGACTGAACTACATCTTATTGGAAATCCTGTTTTTCAATTTGTTTTCCACACAAAAATTCTATCTCACATTCTTAAAGTAAGACAGAAAACTTATTATAAGCCAAAACCCAAAATAATTAATCAGCAGAACATCAAAAGAAAGATTCACATCTTTCTCAACATTCATCCTTCCGTTCACCTCGATAGGTTTACTTTGATTTTTCATCTTTTCAGGCAATTTCTTTTTTTTCTCACAAGCACGAGAGGTAATGTGAACACGATTTTTTTTTAAGGAATCATAAGTTTACTACATAGCTTACATTTAAATGGATTACGATCAGGATTCTAACGCTGCACATGCTCCACCATGTTTTTCTTATAATTGAAGCTCTTGCTGCAAAACTCGCAACTGAAAGAGTTTGGATTTACGTGTAAAGCAACATATAGGTCACGATAAGCAGAATCTGCAAACACTTCACTGCAAATGCTACTGCTGAACTTCTTTTCTCTGAATCTCTTTCCTATGTGGCTTTTCTTGAGGTGGCTTAAACATGTTTTTGTGCCAAAACCCATGTAGCATTGCTTGCACTTATATAGTCCCAGTGTGAGTATTTAAATGCTCGTCCGTGTCTTTCTGTTCTTAAACGTTTCATTGCAAAGCTCACAATTATGAGGCCTTTCGATACTGTGACATTTCATATGCTAATATAAGCAAGCATAATGTGCAAAGGTATAGCCACATGTCTGGCACTCCAGTGGTTTTTCCACCGTATGGGTACTCTTATGCTCGATCAGTGGCCTTTTTGTGTAATTAATTAAAAAAACTTTCCGAAAAATAAGTTTTTCAAAGAAAAGTAAAGGCCATTTTAATATTAATATCAGGAGATACAAATACCTGTTAAAATTCAAACTCAAAACGACCAGAAATTACTATTAAAGAATAAATGAAACCCAAAAGGAACAGAAATTAAATAAACCCCACAGGGCCCAGGGACAGGCCTTGTAAGTTATACTCTGGGGATATTTATGGTTCTTATAAAAGGGATACTCGTATGAACTTCAGAGATGACTCATTTGATTAAAAACATAAAGTTCGAGTTCTCTTTTAAGAGTCGAAAGAGACCAACGGTTAATTAGCCCCCCCCCCACGCCTTATTTCCCCAAAACCATCCGATAAAAATTTTAAGATAGCGATTTTGTTATAAATAGTTCAATCATCAGATAATAAAAACTCCGAGGTTGACACGATACCATTTTTCATTTTGATATTGTTACTTTCATACCAGTTTTGATACTTTGATGAATATTTGATTATTTTTTTAAGTTTGATTTTGAAATAAGGAATTTTATAAAAACTTGATACTTTTTTCAATAAAAAACTAAAAAAACTTAATTAAAAAAACTTTCTGAAAAAATTAGTTTTTCAGAGAAAATTAAAGGCCATTTTAAACTTAAGCTCAGCCGATACAAATACCTTTGAAAATTCAAACTTAAAACGACCAGAAATTACTATTAAAATATAAATGAAACCCAAAACGAACTTACGGTCTGATTATTATTGACTTTAAAAAACGGATCTAGAACTTTCAATTTAAATCGAATGGGGCTTTTATCAAAGTCTATACGATTACCTCTTTGATAAAAACCTTATATATGAACAATAGACAGTTTGCATAACTTGTGGACAGCGATTGACAAAAATGAATGGATTGAAAAAATAGCTCCAATAAGGGGGTTTAGACCATTTCACTTGCTGACACAAATGGATCACGGCTGTTTGGAATTGACCTTAATAGGAATTTGTGTGCCAAAGCAATTTTGCATCTATCACAGAGTATGTATTTTAACCTTATAATTGGTTAATTATAATAGATTTCCTAAGTGTTCTTCCATACAAAACCCCTTCCCATAAGTTATAAACCCCCCTTAATAAGTTATGCCCCCGGGAATAACTTACAATGCCTACCCCTGGGCCTGGTGGGTTATGTTGACACCGGAGTTTTTGTTATCAGAACTTTGAACAATTTTAACAGAATGTATATCTAAATAATTGTAGCTGATGCATTGTGGTCGTAGAGGAGGGAGAGGGGCTAGTTGCCCTTAAGTCTCTTTTGACTCTTAAAAAGTGAACAAGAACTTTCAATTTCCAATCAAATGAGCCCCCTCTAAAGTTTATACGATTATTTTCCAATAACAAATAGTACTAAGAATTTGGAGAATCCTTAAATTACAACCCTTGCCCTAAGGACTTTGGGGGAGTTGTAATCCTAAAAGACCTAAGTTTTAGAACTTAAAACTACGTTTAATAAAATGGCTGTCTTAAAATTTTGATTGCATGTGTACGGGAAAAAGGTGGGCTTCACAGGGGGGTTATTAGCCCTCACATCACTTTCTACTATTACAAAGGGCACTAGCCCTCAGAATTTCCAATCGAATGAGTGTTTTTTGAAGGTTCTACGACACCGCCTTCTATAAAAACCTTATATGCCCCCA
This sequence comes from Artemia sp. Qi Xiang Cuo, assembly GCF_049724085.1. NCBI lineage: Eukaryota > Metazoa > Arthropoda > Branchiopoda > Anostraca > Artemiidae > Artemia > Artemia sp. Qi Xiang Cuo. The sequence continues at coordinate 53,999,359 of NC_142808.1, forward strand.
GGGCATAACTTAAAACCCTTGCCCTGAGGATTGTGGGGGATTGTCCTCCTCAAAAACACTTTTTCTATCTGGAAATCAATTTCGCTGAACAAAATGGCTATCTCAAACTTTTCATTGGATGTGTTTGGGGGAATAATCGGCGTGTAGGGGGGGGGGGGATAGCTGCCCTCCCAATCACTCTCGACTATTAAAAAGGGCACTAGCCCTTTGAATTTCCAATTGAATGTGCCTGTTTTGAAGTTTTTACGACAACACCTTCTATAAAAACCTTATATGCCCCCAGGGCATACCTTAAAACTCTTGCCAAGGGTTGTGGGGGAGTGTCCTCCTTAAAAATATATTTTCAATCTGGAAATCAACTACGCTGAACAAAAATGGCTATCTCAAAATTTTGATTGGATGTGTTTAGGGGAATGATGGGCGTAGGGGGGGGAGCTACTTGCCCTCCAATCACTTTTGACTATTGAAAAGGGCACTATCCCTTTGAATTTCTAATCGTATGAACCTTTTTTGAAGTTTCTACGACAACACCTTTTATAAGAACCTTATATACCCCCAGGGGATATCTTAAAACCCTTGCCCGGAAGGTTCTGGGGGAGTTTTCTCCTCAAAAACGTATTTTCTATCAGGAAATCAAGTACGCTGAACAAAATGGCTATCTCAGAATTTTGATTGGATGTGTTTGGGGAAATGATGGGCGTGGGGGAGGGGGGGGCTAGCTGCACTCCAATCACTTTCGACTATTAAAAAGGGCACTAGCCCTTTAATTTCCTATCAAATGAGCCTGTTTTGAAGTTTCTACGACAACGCCTTCTATAAAAACCTTATATGCCCCCAAGGCATAACTGAAAACCCTTGTCGTGAGGGTTGTGGGAGAGTTTCCTCCTCAAAAATATATTTTCTATCTGTTAATCAACTACTCTGAACAAAATGGCTATCTCAAAATTTTGATTGGATGTGTTTGGGGGAATGGTGGGCGTGGGGGGGCTAGTTGCCCTCAAAACATTATGGACTATTAAAAAGGGCAATAGCCCTATAGTTTCCAATCGAATGAGCCTTTTTTGAAGTTTCTACGACAACACCTTCTATAAAAACCTTCTATGCCCCCAGGGCATAACTTAAAACTCTTGTCCTGAGGGTTGTCGAGGGTAGTTGTCCTCCCCAAAAACATATTTTCTATCTAGAACATTCAGCTACGCTGAACAAAATGGCTATCTCAAAAGTTTGATTGGATGTGTTTGGGGAAATGATGGGCGTGAGAGGGGGCTAGCTACCCTCCAATCACTTTCGACTATTGAAAAGGGCACTAGCCGTTTCAATTTCCAATCAAATGAGCCCGTTTTGAAGTTTCTACGACAACACCTTTCAATAAAAACCTTATATGCCCCCAGGGCATAACTTACAATCCTTGCCTTGAGGGTTCTGGAGGGAGGTGTCATCTTCAAAGACCTATATTTCCAGAACTTGAAATCAACTAGCGTTGAACAAAAATGGCTATCTCAAAATTTTGATTGGATGTGTTTGGGGGAATGGTGGGCGGGAGAGGGGGATTAGTTACCCTCCAATTCTATTACCCTTTCAGCTATTAAAGAGGGCACTAACCCTCTCAATTTCCAATTGAATGAGCCCCTTTTGAAGTTTGTACGACAACTGTATCTATAAAAACCTTATATGCCCCCAGGGTATAACTTACAACCTTTTCCCTGGGGGCTCTGGGGGGTTTGCCATCCTTAAATACATAATTTCTATCTGGAACTTTCAACTACGTTCGAACAAAATGACTATCTCTGAACTTTGATTGAATGTGTTTGGAGAAATGATGGGCGTGAGAGGGGTGTTGATTACTCTCCACTCACTTTCAGATTATTAAAAAGGGCACTAGCCTTTCAATTCCCAATCAAATAAGCCCTGTTTTGAAATTTCTACGACAACAGCTTTATATATAAACCTTATATACCCCCAGGGCATAACTTACAAACCCTTACACTGAGGGCTCTGATGGGAGTTATCATCCTCAAAAGGCCTAATTTCCAGAACTTTCGAATACGTTGAAAAAAAGGGATATTTCAAAATTTTGATTGGATGTGTTTGGGGAAATAGTGGGTCGTGGAGACGGGGGTTAGTTGCCCTTCAATCACTTTTGGCTATTAAAAGGGCACTAGCACTTTAAATTTTCGATTGAATGAGCCCTTTTTGACGTTTCTACAACATGGTTTTCTATAAAAATGTTATATATCCCCATGGCATAACTTACAACCCTTGCCCTGGAGGCTGTGGGTGGGGAAGCGTTTTCATCCTTGAAGACCTAATTTCCAAAAATTTCAACTACGTTGAATAATATGGCTATCTCAAAATTTTTATTGGATGTTTTTGGGGAAAAAATGGACGAGAGAGGGGGGCGGGGTTTGTTGCCCTCAAATCACTTTCGAAACGATTAAAAAGGGCACTAGCCCTTTGAAATTCCAATTGAATGAGCCCTTCTTCAAGTTTCTACGACAAAGATTTCAATAAAAACTTATATGCCCCCAGACCATAACTTATAACCCTTCTCCTGAAGACTTTGGGGGGGGGGGTTCTAATAAAAGGTATATTTTCTTTAAATTTAAACAACGTGCAAAAATTGATATCTCAAAATTTCTAGTGCATGTTTTTTGGGAAACTGTGGTCGTTGAAGGAGTGTGAGTTGCCTTCCAATCACTTTCGACTATTAAGAAGAGCAATAGCCATTTCAATTTCCATTCGAATGAGCCTTTTTTAAAGTTTCTACGACAATGTGTTCTACAGAAACCTTATATGCCCCACGGGCATAACTTACAATCCTTGCTTTGAGGGCTGTGGGGGGATTGTCATCCTCAAAGACTCAATTTCCAGAACTTTCAACTACGTTGAACAAAATGGCTATCTTAAAATTTTGATTTGATGTGTTTGGGGATCAGGTGGGCGTGAGAGGGGGGTTAGTTGCCCTCAAACCCCAAACCGATCCACTACAAGTTTTGAGATAGCCAGTTTTTTGAAAATTGTTTAAAAATTATATAACAAAAACTCCCCTCAGGGCCCGGGCGAAAGGCGCTGTAAGTGTTGTCCTGCTGGCGCATATGGCTCTTATGAAAGGGATGCTCGTATAAACTTCAGAGAGTGCTTATTTGATTGGAAATTGACAGTTCTAGTTCAATTTTTAAGACTAAAGAGATATCCGAGGGCAACTAGCCCCCCCCTTACCCACACATCCTTCTTTCCCCAAGCCTATCCGATAAAATTTTTATAATAGCCCTTTCATTAAAAATAGTTCAAAGGTCAGATAAAAAAAATTCAGGTGTCGAAGCAACCCGCCAAGGCCCGGAGGCAGGTGTTATGTGTAATGCTCTAGGGGTATATATAGTTCTTATGGAAGGGATGCTTGTATAAACTTCGAAGAGGGGTCATTTGATTTAAAATTGAAAGTTCTATTTCACTTTTTAAGAGGTAAAAGAGATTGGAGGGCAACTATCCCCCCTCCTACACGCCTTCAATGCATCAGATAAAAATTTTGAGATAGACATTTTGTCAAAAATAGGTCAAAGTTCAGATAACAAAAAACTCCGGTGTAGACAACGCCCCCCAGGGCCCGGGAGTGGGCGTTGTAAATTATGCCCTGGGAGCATATATGGTTGTTATGGAAGAGGATACTCGTATAAACTTCATAGAGGGCTCGTTTGATTTGAAATTGAAAGTTGTAATTCACTTTTTAAGAGTCAAAAGTGATTGGAGAGCAGCTAGCCTCCCCCCGAACTGTATTTTTTCCCTGAGGCACTTCATATAGAAGGGGTCATTGTATAAACTTCAAAGGGGGCTCATTCGATTGTAAATAGAGAGGTCTATTGCCCTTTTTAAGAGTCAAAAGTTATCGGAGGGCAACTGGCTCCAAGCCCTTTTTCCCCAAATACACCTGATAAAAAAATTTGAGATAGCCATTTCGTTAAAAATGTTTCGAAGGTCATATAACAAAAACTCCTTTACGTATAGCCATTTCGTTAAAAATAGTTCAAAGGTCAGATAAGAAAAACTCCTTTTTCGACACAACCTCCCCCCTCCAGGACCCAGGGCAGGCATTGTAAGTATTGCTCTGGAAGCATATATTGTTCTTATGGAAGGGATGTTCGTATAAACTTATGAGAGGGCTCATATGATTGGAAATTGAAAGTTCTCGTTCACTTTTTAAGAGTAAGAAGAGATCGAAGGACAAATAGACCCTCCCCTATCCACGCCCTATTTTCCTCAAGCCCATTCGATAAGAACTTTGAGAGAGCCATTTTTTTCAAAATGGTTCAAAGGTCAGATAACAGAACTCCGGTGTGAGACACATCCCCCCAGGACCGGGGGGGCAGGTATTGTAAGCTAAGTCTTGAGGCCGTATGTGGTTCATATGAAAGGGATACTCGAATACACTTCAGAGAGGGTTCATTTGAATGGAAATTAAAAGTTGTAGTTCATTTTCTCAGAGTGAAAAAAGATCGGAGGGCAACTAGCCCCTCCCGCCCTCCACGCCTTTGGGTTTATATGAAGGATAAAACCATCCGATAAAAATATGAGGTGACTATTTTTTTAAAAATAGTTCAACATCAGATATAAAAACTCTGGGGTTGACACCACACCACAGGGCCCATGGACAGGCCTTGTAAGTGATACTTTCGGAATCTATACGCTTCATATATAAGGGATGCTCGTATAAACTTCAGAGAGGGCTCATTTGATTGAAAACAGAACGTTCTTGTTCACTTTTAATATTAAAAATATAAACATGTTTCATTAGCCCCCCCCCCACACCCTAGTTCCCCAAAACAATCCGATAAAAATTTTAAGAGAGCGTTTTTGTTAAAAATAGTTCAAACATCAGATAATAAGAAATCCGAGGTTCACACCAACCCATTGTTTTATTTTGATAGTGTTACTTTGATAACCGTTTTGATACTTTGATTAATATTTGATTTTTTTTTTTAAAGTTCGATTTTGTAATAAGGAATTTTATAAAAAATTTATAAATTTTTAAATAAAAAACGAACAAAACTTAATTAAAAAACTTTCCGAAAAATTATTTTTTAAAATAAAATTAAAGGCAATTTTAAACTTAAGCTCAGAATATACAAATACCTTTGAAAATTGAAACTTAAAACGACCAGAAATTACTATTAAAATATAAATGAAACCCAAAACTAAAAGAAGTTAAATAAACAATCATAGCAAAAACATACAACAAGTAATAATATAAATGAATAAATAGATATTAAAGCGAGTAATGCTTAGATTGAATATTAAAATCAAGCTTAAAACGAAAAAAAATATTTTCCTATTGTAGTATAAATGAAACTTAACACGAACAGAAATTAAATAAACAATAAATGAAAACAAACATACAATAGATACTAATGTAAATGTATAAATAAATCTTAAAACAAGTAAAACTTAAATTGAATATGCAAATCAAGCTTAAAACGAACAAAGATCACTACAAACAAGAGTTTGGGTTTCACCTCCTTCACTCACTGTAAAAGTCTAAAACCTATTGCGTCATTGGTGCTTTACTGAAAACTCTATGCGTCTTGAACAGTCTTGGAAAGTATAAACAACATCAAATTGAATATTTGATGTATAATGATGTTAATTGTTGAAAGATCCATTAGTTCAAGAATTTATTTCACTGTAATTTTATTTTATTTTCAATGCTGTAAGAACTTGAAAAGAAAATATTTGTAATATAATTCGTTTTCAGCTAAGCGCCAATGACTCAGTGGGTTTTTGGTTTTTATTTACAATTAAGGAAGGAATCAGTATCCAAACAATTGTTTTTAGTGAAACTATATTCGTCTTGAACAACTTTAAAAAGAGCTAATAAATTAAACTGGATATTTGATGTATAATGATAATAATTCCTGAAATCTCATCAGTCCAAAATGTTACTATAATTTTAATATTTATTTTCAATAATAAGTACAAAAGAAAATATTTGTCTTAAAATTGTTTTTCAGTAAAGCGCCAATGACACAGTAGGCTTTAGACTTTTACAGTGAGAGAAGGAGGTATAGAACTAGATATGTGCCATGTTTAATCCTATAGATTTCAAATATTTTTTATGTTTTTGAACATTCATTACAGCTGCATTGAAAATAATTTTATTTTGCTCCCGAGCCCTATCATAGTTGCTAGATTTTTAGTTGTTCTTTTTTATTTTGTTTGTTTACTTGAAAGTCCGAATTCCACCCATCCCGGCTTGTGATAGAAAATTTTCTAGAAATAAACATTATTTTAGTCTCTAAGATAATTTCATTGATAAATTAGGAGAAAGACCTTTCTATGTCTTAAAAAAGAGCAGATGCCGGATTTTCTTAATTTGTATAATCATCTTAATGCGCACCGTAGTAGCCGGAATTTATCACCCCTCCCGGTTAAGACCCACGTGGTGCAGACCCCCCCAATGAAGCTGTAGGCGGACGGCCCTATTAGGCCTAGTTCACCTGAAAGTCTGAGGCAGCTTGGTGGTCATCTGTCAATTCCAAAGCTCGGTCGCCCGCCTGAGACTCTAGGCGGATGTGCCTCTCGAAAATCAAATACACAAGTATTTGAATTAAGGAAGTAGTAGTTACTCTTGCCGTTTACCTGCACAGTTTATCCAAACAGTATGAAAAATATAGGCTACCCTGTTCACCTGCAAGTCCAGGGGACAATGTCTATCACGAGTTGGCCCAAAAACATCGGTCATCCCCATGGCATATGAACAATAGTAAATGCCCAATTGCCTGCAAGTCTTGTGGATATTGTCAATCATAAATCTTTAAATCCTTTTTTTAGGGGTCTCCAATTACCTTCGAATGGCTCACAGAACTGACAGGCTATTTGAATTATCCATATTCAATGCCTGTCTGCTTTAGTTTTTCCCTAGGATGGATGATGTTTTTCCCTAGGATGAAATTGACACATGCCTGACAAGTTCCCTGGACTTGCAGACGAACAGAGAGACCTATATTTTTCAAACTGTTTTGGTAAACGGTGCGGGTAAAAGACGAAAGTAACTATACCTTTCTAAATACCTGTGTATTTGCTTTTGGAAGAAACACCCACTTAGAGTCTTAGGTGAGCGACAGAGTTGTAGAACTGACACATGGGGTAAACGCCTATACCTGCACAAGACATTAATGCTTAAAATATATTTGTGTTTAGCTGAAACATCGAGCTCTGCTCTCCATTGGCTGCAGTTGTATTTTGACGTAACTATGTCATCTTTTGGCTCCAGTTCCCTTTGCAGCTTCATGATATGTTATTGTTCAACCGCCCTACCGTTTAAAGTTCCGACATAGGGCGATTATGTCGCTATTATTTAATATCTGAGTTTCAGCTTTGTCCATTAGCGAAATTAAATTTTAGAATTTTGTTTTACATTTTTTTTTATTAGTTAACGTTGAAAATGATTGAAAAATTTGTCGAAACAGTAACTTTTCCTAATTTTTAATTAAGTTTAGATCCTTCTCCAAGAGACAGTCGAATAGATATCATAATTTTGGCTCAATGAATGGATAGTATGCAAACTAACAAATTAAGAAATATAAACATGTTTTCTTTCAAACCGAGTTCCAGCTGTGCTCAAGTCGCAAAATTGCAGGATTCACAGGAAACATAAATATTAAAGTAAGTGTTTACCTCTTATTCTAAGTTTACCAAAGAAATTTGTTAGTCCAATATATGGTCAAAAAGAAAAAAATCATTCATGTCTAAATATTCAAAAATAAAGGAGCAAAGCCTGAATCATTCAATTGTTTTTTTTTTAAATATTGAAATTACATCAGTGTATTAGCTTTCTCCGTGACTGAACTAAATCTTATTGGAAAACCTGTTTTTCAATTTGTTTTCCACACAAAAATTCTATCTCACATTCTTAAAGTAAGACAGAAAACTTATTATAAGCTAAAACCCAAAATAATTAATCAGCAGAACATCAAAAGAAAGATTCACATCTTTCTCAACATTCATCCTTCCGTTCACCTCGATAGGTTTACTTTGATTTTTCATCTTTTCAGGCACTTTCTTTTTTTTCTCACAAGCACGAGAGGTAATGTGAACACGATTTTTTTTTAAGGAATCATAAGTTTACTACATAGCTTACATTTAAATGGATTACGATCAGGATTCTAACGCTGCATATGCTCCACCATGTTTTTCTTATAATTGAAGCTCTTGCTGCAAAACTCGCAACTGAAAGAGTTTGGATTTACGTGTAAAGCAACATATAGGTCACGATAAGCAGAATCTGCAAACACTTCACTGCAAATGCTACTGCTGAACTTCTTTTCTCTGAATCTCTTTCCTATGTGGCTTTTCTTGAGGTGGCTTAAACATGTTTTTGTGCCAAAACCCATGTAGCATTGCTTGCACTTATATAGTCCCAGTGTGAGTATTTAAATGCTCGTCCGTGTCTTTCTGTTCTTAAACGTTTCATTGCAAAGCTCACAATTATGAGGCCTTTCGATACTGTGACATTTCATATGCTAATATAAGCAAGCATAATGTGCAAAGGTATAGCCACATGTCTGGCACTCCAGTGGTTTTTCACCGTATGGGTACTCTTATGCTCGATCAGTCGCATTTTTGTGTAATTAATTAAAAAAACTTTCCGAAAAATAATTTTTTCAAAGAAAATTAAAGGCCATTTTAATCTTAATCTCAGGAGATACAAATACCTGTTAAAATTCAAACTCAAAACGACCAGAAATTACTATTAAAGAATAAATGAAACCCAAAAGGAACAGAAATTAAATAAACCCCACCGGGCCCAGGGCCAGGCGTTGTAAGTTATACTCTGGGTATATTTATGGTTCATATAAAAGGGATACTCGTTTGAGCTTCAGAGAGGACTCATTTGATTAAAAAAAGAAAGTTCGAGTTTTCTTTTAATAGTCAAAAGATAACCAAAGTTCATTAGCCCCCCCCCACGCCCAATTTCCCCAAAACAATCCGAAAAAAATTTTAAGATAGCGATTTTGTTAAAAATAGTTCAAACATCATATAATAAGAACTCCGAGGTTCACACCAACCCATTGTTTTATTTTGATAGTGTTAATTTGATACCAGTTTTGATACTTTGATGAATATTTGATTATTTTTTTTAAGTTCGATTTTGAAATAAGGAATTTTATAAAAACTTGATACTTTTTTAAATAAAAAACGAACAAAACTTAATTAAAAAAAACTTCCTGAAAAAATTAGTTTTTCAAATAAAAGTAAAGGTCATTTTAAACTTAAGCTCAGCAGATACAAATACCTTTGAAAATTCAAACTTAAAACGACCAGAAATTACTATTAAAATATAAATGAAACCCAAAACGAAAAGAAGTTAAATAAACAATCATAGTAAAAATATACAACGAGTAATAATATAAATGAATAAATATATCTTAAAGCGAGTAATGCTTAGATTGAATATGAAAATCTAGCTTAAAACGAAAACAAATATCTTTCTATTAAAGTATAAATGAAAAATAAAACGAACAGAAACTAAATAAACAATCAATGCGAATAAAAATACAATAGAGATTATTGTAAATGAATAAATAAATCTTAAAAAGATTGAAGCTTAAATTGAGTATGAGAATTAAGTTTGAATAGAATAAAAATAACTACAAACAAGAGTTTGGGTATCGTCTCACTGCAGAAGCCTACAACCTACTTCGTAGGTTGTAGGTTTTTTGCTATGATTTTTTATTTTATTTCTGTTCGTTTTGGGTTTCATTTATTCTTTAATAGCAATTTCTGGTCGTTTTGAGTTTGAGTTTTTACAGGTATTTGTATCTCCTGAGGTTAATTTTAAAATTGCCTTTAATTTTATTTTAAAAACTTATTTTTCGGAAAGTAATTTTTAATTAATTTTTGTTCGTTTTTGATTGCAAAAAGTTTCAAGTTATCTTGGCATCGGGGGGGGGGGGGGTTCTTACTTGCTGTTTATTATTGACTTTAAAAAACGGTTCTATAACTTTCAATTTAAATCGAATGGGGCTTTTATAAAAGTCTATACGATTAACTCTTTGATAAAAACCTTATATATGAACAATATACAGTTTGCAGAACTTGTGGACAGCAATTGACAACAATGAATGGATTGAAAAAATAGCTCCAATAAGGGGGTTTAGACCATTTCACTTGTTGACACAAAAGGATCACGGCTGTTTGGAATTGACCTTGATAGGAATTTGTGTGCCAAAGCAATTTTGCATCTATCACAGAGTATTTATTTTAACCTTATAATTGGTTAATTATAATAGATTTCCTATGTGTTCTTCCATACAAAACCCCTTCCCATAAGTTATAAACCCCCCTTGATAAGTTATGCCCATGGGCATAACTTACAACGCCTACCCCTGGGCCCTGGTGGGCTATGTCGACACCGGAGTTTTTGTTATCAGAACTTTGAACTATTTTAACAAAATGTCTATCTCAAAATTTTTATCTGATGCATTTAGGGCGTGGAGGAGGGAGAGGGTCTAGTTGCCCTTCAATGTCTTTTGACTCTTAAAAAGTGAACAAGAACTTTCAATTTCCAATCAAACGAGCCCTCTCTAAAGTTTATACGAGCATCCTTCAATAAGAAAGAATACGAAGGATTTGGAGAGCCCTTAAATTTTAACCTGTTACCTACGGGCCTTGGGGGAGCTGCACCCTCCAAAGACCAATTTTTCAGAACTTAAAACTACGTTTAAAAAAAAACATGCCTTAAAACTTTTATTGGAGAAGTGTGGGGAATTAGCGGCTACGAGAAGGGGACTAGTCGTCCTTAAATGACTTCCAATTATTACACAAAGCACTAGCCCTCAGAATTTCCAATCGAATGAGCGTTTTTTGAAGTTTCTACGACATCGCCTTCTATAAAAACCTTAAGTTATTAAACCTTAAAACCTATGTTATGCCCCCAGGGCATAACTTAAAACCCTTGCCCTGAGGGTTGTGGGGGATTTTCCTCCTCAAAAACATTTTTTCTATCAGGAAATCAACTATGCTGAACAAAATGGCTATCAAAAAATTTTGATTGGATGTGTTGGGGGGACTGATGGGCGTGGGGGGGGGGGCTAGTTGCCCTCCAATCACTTTTGACTATTAAAAAGGGCACTAGCCCTTTGAATTTCTAATTGAATGAACCTGTTTTGAAGTTTTTACTACAACACCTTCTATAAAAACCTTATATGCCCCCAGGGCATACCTTAAAACCCTTGCCAAGGGTTGTGGGGGAGTGACCTCCTTAAAAATATATTTTCAATCTGGAAATCAACTACGTTGAAAAAAAATGGCTATCTCAAAATTTTGAATGGATGTGGTTGGGGGAACGATGGGCGTAGGGGGGGGGGGGAGCTACTTGCCCTCCAATCTCTTTTGACTATTGAAAAGGGCACTATCCCTTTGAATTTCTAATCGAATGAACCTTTTTGAAGTTTCTACGACAACATCTTTTATAAAATCCTTATATGCCCCCAGGGCATAACTTAAAATCCTTGTCGTGAGGGTTGTGGGAGAGTTTCCTCCTCAAAAATATATTTTCTATCTGGGAATCAACTACTCTGAACAAAATGGCTGTCTCAAAATTTTGATTGGATGTGTTTGGGGGAATGGTGGGCGTGGGGGGGCTAGTTGCCCTCCAATCATTTTGGACTATTAAAAAGGGCAATAGCCCTATAGTTTCCGATTGAATGAGCCTTTTTTGAAGTTTCTACGACAACACCTTCTATAAAAACCTTCTATGCCCCCAGGGCATAACTTAAAACTCTTGCCGAGGGTTGTCGGGGAGTGTCCTCCCCAAAAACATATTTTCTATCTGGAAATCAGCTACGCTGAACAGAATGGCTATCTCAAAAGTTTGATTGGATGTGTTGGGGGAAATGCCGGGCGTCGGGGGGGGGCCAGCTACCCTCCAATCACTTTAGACTATTGAAAAGGGCACTAGCCCTTTAATTTCCAATCGAATGAGCCTGTTTTGAAGTTTCTACGACAACACCTTTTATAAAAACCTTAAATGTCCCCAGGGCATAACTTAAAACCCTTGCCCTGAGGGTTGTGGGGGAGTGTCCTCTTCAAAAATATATTTTCAATCTGGAAATCAACTACGCTGAACAAAAATGGCTATCTCAAAATTTTGATTGGATGTGTTTAGGGGAATGATGGGCGTAGGGAGGGGGGGGGGCTAGTTGCCCTCCAATCACTTTTGACTATTAAAAAGAGCCCTATCCCTTTGAATTTCTTATCGAATGAACCTTTTTTGAAGTTTCTACGACAGCGCCTTTTATAAAAACCTTATATGCCCCTAGGGCATATCTTAAAACCCGAACCCTGAAGGTTCTGGGGGAGTGTCCTCCTCAAAAAAATATTTTCTATCTGGAAATCAACTTTTCCGAACAAAATGGCTATCTCAGAATTTTGATTGGATGGGTGGGGAAATGAGGGGCGTGGTGGGGGCTGGTTGCACTCCAATCACTTTAGACTATTAAAAAGGGCACTAGCCCTTTAATTTCCACTCGAATGAGCCTGTTTTGAAGTTTCTACGACAACGCTTTCTATAAAAACCTTATATGCCCCCAGGCCATAACTTCAAACTCTTGCCCTGTGGGTTTTGGGGGAGTGTGCTCCACAAAAATATATTTTCTAACTGGAAATCAACTCCGCGTAACTAAAAGGTTATCGGAATATTTGGTTGGGTTGTGTGGGGCGAAATTATGGGTTGGGGGGGGAGGGGGCTAGTTACACTCCAATCACTGTCGAATATTAAAAAGGGCACTAGCCCTTTAATTTCCAGTCGAATGAGCATGTTTTGAAGTTTCTACGACAACGCCTTCTATAAAAACCTTATATGTCCCCAGAGCATAACTTAAAACCCTTGCCCTAAGGGTTGTGGGGGAATATCCTCCTCAAAAATATATTTTCTATGTGGGAATCAACTACGCTGAACAAAATAGCTATCTCAAAATTTTGATTGGATGTGTTTGGGGGAATGATGGGCGTAGGGGGGGGGAGGGGCTATTTGCCCTCCAAACATTTTCGACTATTAAAAAGGGCACTAGCCTTTTAATTTCCAATTGAATGAGCCTGTTTTGAACTTTCTACGACAACGCTTTCAATAAAAACATTACATGCCCCCAGGGCATAACTTAAAACCATTGCCCTGAGGGTTGTGGGGGAGTGTCATACTCAAAAATATATTTTCTATCTGTAAATCAACTACGCTGAACAAAATGGCTATCTGAAAATTTTGATTGGATGTGTTTGGGGAAATGATGGGCGTGGGGGGGGGCTAGTTGAACTCCAATCACTTTCGACTATTAAAAAGTTCACTAGCTCTTTAATTTCCAATTGAATGAGCCTGTTTTGAAGTTTCTATGACAACGCCTATAAAAACCTTATATGCCCCCAGGCCATAACTTAAAACCCTTGCCCTGAGGGTTGTGGGGGAGTATCTTCCTCAAAATTATATTTTCTATGTAGAAATCAAGTATGTTGAACAAAATTGCTATCTCAAAATTTTGATTGGATGTGTTTGGAGGATTGATGGGCGTAGGGGGGGGGCCCGGGGGCCTCCAATCATTTTTAACTATTAAAAGGGGCACGAGAAGACTTGATTTCCAATCGAATGAGCCCTCTTTGAAGCTTCTACGACGACCGCTTCCATATGAAGTGCCTCTGGGGAAAAAAATAATAATAAAACATTGGAGCCGTATGGCTTTTACTAGAGGCAACGTTACAGCGTTGCCTCTGAAACGTTTTTTGACAGAATGTGCATCCATGTATGTTTGTCTTAGCGTGTATTCTTATGTGAGATGTATATATCCTTCTAGTTGCGAATGTCTTATTACAGATCTCGCACTCAAATAATATTTCTGAAGTCTGTCCGCTCTCTTTCCGAAGGTTTAATTTTCATATGATCATTTAGAGTATCTCTAAGTCGAAATTGCATTCCACACACATTCGAATTTATTTCTGGTCTTACGTAGAGTGTCAAAACGAATATCAATATGATACTTCTTCTTGAGTTGTGAACAGTAAAACTGACATTGCTGAATGTCATGAGCTTTCACGTGGTTTAGCAACAAAAGGCGAAGAGAAAATGATTCATTGAAAATTCTACAAACAAAAGTGTTTTCCGGCGACTGCATTGTTGGTATTTTTTTAAACATCGTATTTTCGCCATTTTTGGCGTTTTTTTTTGTGTTTTTTTTTATTTTTGGCTGAAGGAAACACTATGGAAAAATCAATAAATTTCCACTCTTGATAGGTCAGTACTTTATCAATACTGTAATTTTTCCCACTGTCTGGACAAGTCTTGCCCTTTGAAGTTTCTGTTCTTGGTAGTGTTTCGGTATAGAATTCCTCAGAAGACATTATTTCCCAATCTTCGCCATTCTTCAAATTGGTGGACGACTGCCAAAAATGATCTCGACCCCATTGGCGGATTTTTTACGCAAAGTTCAAAGATACAATGAACAATTTCCATAAAATTCCAGTTTTTTTCTATACTTTATAGATGTCTTTATTCAGAATTCTGTTATTACTTTGACAAATGAAAAAATAAATGATTCAAAATTAATCTCACCATTCCCATAAAAGAAAAAGGATTAGTTTCAGTTACTCCACAATCTTGTTTAGAATAAAAAAAATATTATATTTTTGGAAAGAAATTAAAGATTTAAAGAAAAATCTAAAGCTTGAAATGAGCAAAATAGCCACGCAAGAGTAAAATGCCATACTCCACTTAGATTACAACAGATAATAAAGTTAAACTTGAGACGAACAAAGTCTACCAAAAATAAGGCACGGACATCCATTTCTGCCAAAACCCCAAAAAGCTACAGTGCAATCTGAACTTTATTGAAAAACATTAACATGCTTTTATTGTTATAAAATACTAAAAAAAAAAGCACCAGAACAAATAATTAATACTTATTCCTTGAAGCAAATACAGTTGCGACAATTAATAAGTTCTAGTATTTAAACCAAAACAAACATAAATTAAAATTAATAATCGAATCAAAAACAAAGATAACAGATACTGATGAAGTTATAAATCCTAAAATGAGTAGAAATTAAAACTAATGCTTTAAGTCAGACTTAAAACAAAATAAACATTATTATAAGCAAGATTTTGCTACTGGCCCTCCTAATCTTCTAAAGCCTACTGTGACACTTCCTTTTAATTAAAACTATGTTTATTTTGATCAGTGTTCTTTAATCAGAGGCAAAGCTATAGCGTTGCCAGTATTAAAGGCCGTAAGGCTTCAACGTTTTGTTATTTTTTTGGTCCAGATGCACTTTATATGGAAGGGTTGGTCGTATAAACTTCGGAGGGGGCTGATTCGATTCGAAATCAGAAGTTCTAGGGCCCGTCTTAAGAGTCAAAAGTGGTCAGAGGGCAATTAGCTTCATTAACTAAATATATATTATAAATATGTGCAAGGAGAGAAGAAAAATATTATGCTACTTGCTTGACGATTCGAGTAGAAAATCATGTATGATAGAACTAGCTTCAAGTTTCAAAACAGTGTTTTTGTTTGATGATGAGCAATATCGTAAAACAAAATTCATTCCCAGAAGAGACAAAATCATCAAGATCAGGAGGGTCTCAAATTGAATTTATACTAAATACCTGCTTAACTCTTACAGATGCCTGCTTAGCTCCTACAGCAGGAGTCTTTTTAACTTTTATTGACGAAACAACCCAATCAAAAATCCATAGGTCAAATTTCGGTAAATATTTCTTACGCATAACTCGAGACGAAGTAACCTAGTTTTTTAATAGAGACAGTTGACAAAAAAAAATCTTCATTTACGTTATCTGATTCAAAAACAGGACACCAATCTTGATTATCAATAAGTTACATAATGACTGAAAGCTTGTGCCGATCAGAAGAATTTAAGGCAAAACCCAAACTCTTCTTTGTAGAAATTTTTGTTCTTTTCAAGCTGGATTTGCATATTCAATTTATTTTTCTCTCGTTTTAAGATTTATTGACTCATTTATATTAGTAACTATTGTTTCTTTGTTTGCTAGGATTGTGTATTTAATTTCTGTTCGTTTTGGGTTTCATTTATGCCTCAATAGCAAAATATTTTTGTTTGTTTTAAGCTTTATTTGCATATTCAATTGAAGCTTTGATTGTTTTCAGATTTATTTATTCATTTATATTAGAACCTATTGTATTTTTTTTGTTATGATTGTTTATTTAATTTCTGTTCGTTTTGGGTTTCTTTTATTCTTTAATAGTAATTTCTGTTTTTTTTTTACTTTGAGTTATTGCATATTTCTATTTGTTCTGATCTTAAGTTTAATATGGTCTTTACTTTTCTTTAGATAACTTCTTTTTCGGAAAGTTTTTTTTTAATTTATTTCTGTTCGTTTTTGATTGCCAGAGTTTCAAGTTTTTCAAAATTCCCAATTAATTTTTTTTTATTCTAAAATAAATCAACAGTTTTGGTAGGAACTAATAAATCAAACTGAATGTTGGATATATAATGATATGAATTGCTGAAAGCTCACCAGCTCAAGATGTTGTTTCACCCAGGCCAGATTTAAAGCTTTGACGCTTCTAGGCCCAAGTGTTTTTGCCAATCCGTTTTTTGCAAGATTTTCGGGGAAATCCCCAAAACTTCGGGAATAGCGAAAGCAGCAGGGCCTAGTGGGCCTATTGGTAAATTCTGGTCTGGTTTCACAGCAATTTTCATTTTATTTTCTATGTTGTAATAAGAAAAAAAATATTTGTAATATAATTCCTTTTAGTAAAGTGCCAAATACGCAGCAGGCCTTATACTTTTACTGTTAGAAAAACGGGCAGTAACCATACTCTTGGTTCTAGAAAAAACACCATTCAGTAGAAGTATTTGGAGCCGTTTTTCCCCAAATGGTTTGGGGGAAAAAAGATAGGGGGGGGAGGGCGAGTTTAGCTCAGCTCTCTTTCTTCCCTTGTAAGGTTAGTTAGAACTTTCAATTTGTGATAAAATGAGCCACATTTGCAGTTCACATTACCATTTCTGATATTAATACCTTATACGCCTCCGGGGCATAACTTAAATGTTTTTCTTATCCGACCTTTGAACTATTTTTAACAACATCGCTATCTTAACATTTTTTTTCGGATGGGTAGGGGGGAAAATGAGGGGAGGGACTAGTTGCCCTCGGATCTCTTTTGGCTCTTATAATGTGAAGTAAAACTTTCAGTTTCCAATCGAATGATCCCTCTCTGAAGTTTATACAAGCATCCCTTTCATAAGAACCATATATGTCCTATGGACATAACTTTTAAAGCCTGTCCCCTGGCCCTAGGGGTTGTGTCGACACCGGAGATCTTATTATCTTCCTTTAAACAATTAAAAAAAATACTATCTCAAAATTTGTATCAGACGGGTTTGGGGAAAAAAGGGTTTGAGAGGGGGATTAGTTGACCTCCGATCTCTTTTGACTTCTAAAAAGTGAACTAGAACTCTCAATTTACATTCATATGAGCCCTCTGTGTAGTTTAATCGAGCATCCCTTCCTTAAGAACCATATATGCCCCCAGGGCATAAATTACAACGGCCGCTCCCAGGCCCTGCGAGGTTGTATCTACACCGGAGATTTTCTTATCTAACCTTTGAACTACTTTTTAACAAAATAGCTATCTTAAAAATTTTATCAGATGAGTTTGGAGAAAAAAGGCATGGGGTGGGGGGGGGGGTGCTAGTTACCATAAGATCTCTTTGACTCTTAAAAAGTGAACTAGCCCTTTCAGTTTCCAATCAAATGAGTCCTCTCTGAAGTTTATACGAGCACATCTACCATAAGAACCATATATGCCCCCTGGGAATAACATAAAATGCCTGCCCCCGGACCCTAGGAGGTTACGTCAACACCGGAATTTTGTTACCTAAGTTTTGAACTATTTAAAAAAAATGGCGATCTCAAAATTTTATATTGATGGGTTTGGGGATAAAAGGGCGTGGGGGGGGGGGCGAGTTGCCAACCAATCTTTTTTGAATCTTAAAAAGTCAACCAGAACTTTCAATTTTCAACCAAATGAGCCATTTGTGAAGATTATATGAGCATCCATTCCGTAACAACCATATATGCACCCAGGGCATAACTTGGAACGCCTGCCTCTGGGCCTAAGGGGTTGTATTGACACCGTAGTTTTTGTTATTAGACCTATAAACTATTTTTAACACAATAGTTATCTTAAAAGTTTTATCGGATGGGTTTGGGGAAAAAAGGCGTGTGTGTGTGGGGGGGGGGTCTAGTTTCCCACCAATACCTTTGACTCGCAAAAACTAAACTTGTACTTTCGATTTTCAATCAAATGAGGCCTTTCTGAAGTTTATACGCATCCATTCCCTAAGAACCATATATGCCTCAAGTACATAACCTACAACGACTGCCCCCGGGGGGTTGTGTCGGTTCCGGAGTTGTGTTATATGATCATTTAACTATTTTTTTTCAAGACAATCTCAACGTTCATGTCGGATGAGATTGAGGAAAAATGACGTGGAACGGGGGGGGGGGGGGGGTAATTGCCCTCCCATCTCTTTTGACTCTTAAAAACTGAACGAGAACTTTCAATTTCCAATCATATAAGGCCTTTCCGAAGTTTATATGAGCATACCTTCCATAAGAACAATATATGCCCCCAGAGCAATACTTACCCGGCCTGCCCGGGCCCTGGGCGGGGGGGAGGTTGTGTCGAAACAGGAGTTTTTCTTATCTGACCTTTGAACTATTTTTAAAGAAATGGCTATACGTAAAGGAGTTTTTGTTATATGATCTTTGAACAATTTTTAACAAAATGGCTACCTCAAATTTTTTTATCAGGTGTATTTGGAGAAAAAGGGCTTGGGGGCCAGTTGCCCTCATATCCCTTTTGACTCTTAAAAAGGGCACTAGAACTCTCGATTTCCAATCGAATGAACCCCCTTTGAAGTTTATTCGACGACCCCTTCTATATAAAGTGCCTCTGGGAAAAAAATAAAAAGAGTGTGGGGGGAGGCTAGCTGCCCTCCAATCACGTTTGACTCTTAAAAAGTGAATTATAACTTTCAATTTCCAATCAAATGAGCCCTCTATGAAGTATCCCTTCCATAACAACCATATATGCCCCCAGGGCATAACTTACAACTCCTACTCCCGGGCTCTCGGGGGCTGTGTCGACTCCGGAGTTTTTTTTTAACTGAACTTTGACCTATTTTTAACAAAATGTCTATCTCAAAATTTTGTCTGAAGCATTGAAGGCGTGGAGGAGGGGGAGAGGCTAGTTGCCCTGCGATCTCTTTTGACTCTTAAAAAGTGAAAAAGAACTTTCAATATCCAATCAAATGACCCCTCTTCGAAGTTTATTCGAGCTTCCCTTCCATAAGAACTATATAAGTAGATTCCTATGTTCCATTTTGGGGGCATTATGTTCCTTGCCATGCTATTTGAGGGCATTATGTTCCTTGGTACATTTCCAAGCAAAGTGATCAAACACGTTTTGGAATTATGGACGAGATCTTATAATGCAATCAGACTGGTTTAGACACAGGTTTCTAAGCCAAAACTTTTGATCGTCACATTACGTATTCAAAAGGTTTATTGCACCTTCTTTAAAAAATACTGGTTTCAATCATAAGGGTAAGAAAATCATGTTTTCGTATAAATAATGTATTTTACTAAAGACACATCCAAGCCGCGCTTATTTTTGACTCCAAAATTGTCAAACAGTAATAAGCTCTAGGCTGAAGGTACCTTGCATCATATCTAGAATTGATTGGTATATGGCTTTATACCACTTTGCATCACAGATAACTTTATTTACGAAAAAGGATATAGCATTTGCGAATTGGACTGTACAAACGAAAATAACCTTTTATTGAATAATAGGGACTTAAATTATGCTAACTAGTGATCGGATCGTATGAAGGTGGAGATAAAGGGTTAGAATGATTATCAGTTAAGGTAACCCCGAAGGGCTTGCTAACTCAGGCAAGTTGTTATAAATTTGGAACAACATCAATCTATGAAAATGGTTAACGATAATAGAATGACCTTGTGACTTGACCTAGCTTTACTTCTTCGATGTGTTCTGTATAATACACAAGTGACATTTGAACAGTGTTGTCAATTTAAAAATAGGGTTTAACGTTATAGTATACTAAAAATTTGATACTAAGAGAGATGTAGATGGCAAGAAAAGGATTTTAATAAAGAAATTCAGAACAAATCCTTAGAAATCCTTACAAATCAAGTAGTATGGTGTATATGAGTTTGAACCGTCAAGGATCATAAGCAACAATGACCCTAACCACCAGGGACCTCAACCCCCAAAGGTCCCCTGTCCCAAAACTGCCAGGGAGTCCCCTCCCCCAACTTTTTGGCCCCCCTCATTTTTTTTACTTTTTTTGAATTTTTTTTAAATTTTTTTTATTATTTTTTTTAACATGACACATTTTTTCAACTTTTTTTTACATCTCTTAGAATGACATGTAACATACTTAAAACATAAAAAAATCACATTTAATATTTTCCAAATTCAAAATGAAAATAATATAGAAATGTTAGTCGTTACTTTTACTATTAGAAAAAAATTGTTTGTAGTGGAAATTTTTTTTTAAACTAAATTTTTTTGGGACTTCGAAATTATTCAACTTCAATTTTTTTTACGTATCTTAAAATGACATAAAATATGCTTACGGCTCTAACAATTGTACTCTATGCTTGCTCAGAGACACGATGCGGCTTTCCCACTGGTACTCTATGGCCGGTTATTGACACTACCTAGTTTGTTGCATGTATTAAATCAGTATTTTTTACGCAGTGGAACGTTAAACAGACAACTAATATCTATAAAAAAGTCAAGAACAAGCATTTTAAGAAAGTGTGTTCACATGATAGTGTTATTGTAGCATTGAATGCTGACAAGGAGAAGTATTTAAACTATGAAATATGTACAAGTGGTAACACTATCGGAAACGTGCGTTCATTGTCATGACAGTAAGGAATTAAATTTCTTTGGAGTACCAAAAAAATTCAACTTTTATGATGGTGGATATGCGAGATTGAGATCTCTTGAGATGATTGCACTCAAAGAGAATGCACACATAAAAATAATAGTTGATGAAGAGGGGCATCTTCTTTCTAGTGATTGTGGTAACATGTTACTTAGTGTTAAACCATATCGTCAGCACACACACATGACACATGAAATACACACATAAAACTGAAAAACAAAATTAAAGCCAAAACACCTGAATCCGAAGTAAGGAGCAATGGAGAGACAAAAAAAGAAATAAAAGAAGAACAAAAAAAGAGGAAAGGGATCATCGATGAAATCATCCGGGAGATCCACACACACGCAGTACCACAATCATATTATAATAAATATGACAATTAAAATATAATTATACCAAAAAAAAGGAAAGAAGGGACCTGATGAAATAACACAATGAAATAACACAATAAAATAAACGACCAAAATCATTCCTCATTCACACGTGAAGGGATGACCGCGTTAGACGCACTAACAGAGATCATAAACGGATCAAAACAAGTATCCTCTTCACGCGTCCAGTTCTTAACTTTTAAATTTGTCTTAGCTTCAAGCCAAATGTTAATCCCTTTTGACATAATTCTGGTTTCAGCCACCTTCACTGACGGAATAGCAGAAGTGCGTAGACTATATCTGTACACTAAAAATTCTTTACGGCGACGTGCTAGGTCTCGAGGTAAATCGAAACTGATACTTTTACGAGATCCTTTTAGCTTTCCACAGTTCCGCATAATATCATCCTTGTCAGTAATGCTTGTCAGCGTGACTATAATAGGCTCAATCTTATTCCTAGCAGAAGACCTAGTTGAAGCCCCTTTCTGTCTATTATTGTTCAAACGATAGCACTTCACAAATGGAATAGCGTCAGCATTTGACCCGATATCAGTCAAAAGCTCGCAAATAGCAGTTTCTGCACTTTGCCCAGACACAATGGGAATACCGTGAAGTAGAAGATTCTGTCTTTTAGATGCAAGCTCCGATTGCAGGCACGACTTTTTTAAATTGATTAACTCTGATTTCAAAACGCGATTTTCTTTCCGTGATTGGGAATTTTCCTGGTGGAGAGCATCAATTCATTGTTCCAGACTAGCCACCAACTGCATAAGGTCTTGATGCTTCTGATCGAAATAATCCTTTGTAAGAGACGTCATATTTAAATTCCTTATTACTAACAATAAATTCCGGCATATATGTCAAATCTTCTCTAAAAATGCATCGAACGAAAACTTACTAGCAAAGGCCCCTTTCCTCAGAGAATAAAAAAAACAGAGGGGCCCGCTTTCAAACAACGCCAAAATAAACAATAGCCAGCCAGCGCCTTGAAATAATACAGCAATCACCTCTTACGCTTTCGGGTATTAGTATTATACGGAAGATCAATAGAAGAAAGGCCTACTCTTCTACTAATATCATAATCCATATCTTGTCTACGTGCCGGAACTGTTACCTATGTAAAAATAATATTGTAATACACAGTGGAATTGCCAGAAAAATAAAAAGGGCAGTGGCAGAAAATATCACTAAGGAATATAAAGATGAATCGATGAAAAAAAAGTACCAGCAAACGTTACTACCATTGATCAAACAGTCAATGAACCAAATAATACCAAAGACGAAAAACATATTGAGCCTGTCGATAAAACTCCTGTAAAAATTTTGTAGGACTCAAAATGGAATTATTACTATTCTAATGATTACGAACTAAGAGAATAAAATATCTAAAGTATCAAGAGAAAACACGATGAACCATTTTATGGAACAGATTTACAATTTCCAAAGTTGTTAATTGATATTAATAATGTATCATAATATATTTTTGTATTAATATTCTACATGGCATTATTTCATTAAAAATATATTATGTATTACATGGTTATGTGTTCATTATTTTTAGAGTATGCTAGCATATCAAACGTTTAGAATGTCTGTTAAAACATCGGAAATGTAAGAAAAGGAATTTGCATACATCTATTGTCAGAAACATAGGACAACATTGACAAAATCTAGGTATCAGAGGGAATAATTTTTTTCTATCAACATCTCTGTTAGATATATCGGATAAAATTGACTAAATCTAAGTATCAGATTGAATAAATTGTTTATCAACATCCGTTGTTGAATATGTCCTTATGAAAAAAGTATAAGTAAGTAAGTAAGTAAGTAACAAATTCTTTCTTGAATTCAACTCTTGGATACACAATACGGAAATTTAATTAAGGAAATTATGAAAAAAATAAAAATGTAAGTAAGTAACAAACTCTTTCTTGAAGTCACCTCTTGGATGCACAATGCAGAAATTACATTTAAGAAATTGTGAAAAAATTGTCAGTAAGTAGCAAATTCTTTCTTGAATTCACCTCCTGGATAAATAAAACAAAACATTCCATTCAAGAAATTATGACAAAATTCTAAAAAGGGCATTACACAATTTTTACAGGTGTTTTATCGACAGGCTCAATATGCTTTTCGTCTTTGGTATTATTTGGTTCATTGACTGTTTGATCAATGGTAGTAACGTTTGCTGGTACTCTGTTTTTCATCGATTCATCTTTATGTTCCTTAGTAATATTTTCCGCCACTGCCCTTTTTATTTTCAAAGTTGATCATTGATATTAATAATGTATCATAATATATATTTGTATTAATATTCTACATGGCATTATTTCATTAAAAATATATTATGCATTACATTGTTATGTGTTCAATATTTTTAGAGTTTGCTAGCATATCAAACGTTTAGAATGTCTATTAAAACATCAGAGATTTAAGAAAAGGAATTTGCATACATTTATTGTCAGATACATGGGATGACATTGAAAAAATCTAGGTATCAGAGTCAATAAATTTTTTCTATCAACATCTTTGTTAGATACATCGGATAAAATTGACTAAATTTAAGTATCAGACTGAATAAATTGTTTATCAACATCCGTTGTTGGATATGTCATTATGAAAAAAGTGTAAGTAAGTAAGTAAGTAACAAACTCTTTCTTGAATTCACCTCTTGGATACACAATAGGGAAATTTAATGAAGGAAATTATGAAAAAAATAAAAATGTAAGTAAGTAACAAACTCTTTCTTGAAGTCACCTCTTGGATACACAATGCAGAAATTTAATTTTTATGAAAAAATTGTAAGTAAGTAGCAAATTCTTTCTTGAATTCCCCACCTGGATAAATAAAACAAAACATTTTATTCAAAAAATTATGACAAAATTCTAAATAAGTAACAAACTGTTTATTGTTTTCACCTCTTGGACACACGATGCAGAAATTTCTTTCAAGAAATTATGAAAAAATTCTAAGTAAGTAACAATCTCTTTCTTAAAGTCCCTTCGTGGATACACAATACGGAAATTTCATTCAAGAAATTATGAATGTAAGTAAGTAACAAACTCTTTATTGTATACACCTCTTGGATACACAATACAGATATTTCATTCAAGAAATTATGAAAAAATTGCAAGTAGGTAACAAACTGTTTATTGTTTTCTCCTCTTGGATACACAGTACAGATATTTCATTCAGGAAATTATGAAAAAAATCGCTAGTAAGTAACAAACTCTTTCTTGAAGTCACCTCTTGGGTACCCAATGCAGAAACTTCATTTAATAAATTATGAAAATTTGTAAGTAAGTAAGTAAGTAAGTAACAAATTCTTCATTGAAATCGCCACTGTGATAAACAAAAAAGACATTTCATTCAAGAAGTTTCTTGAATTCACCGTTTGGATGCACAATACAGAAAACTAATTCAGGAAATTATTAAAAAAAATTATAAGTAAGTAACAAACTCTTTCTTGAAGTCACCTCTTGGATACACAATGCAGTAATTTCATTTAAGAAATTATGAAAAAATTGTAAGTAAGTAGTAAATTCTTTCTTGAATTCACTTGCTGGATAAACAAAATTATATAGATATTATGACAAATTCTAATAATTATTGTGTTTCCAAGAGTTGTATTCAAGAAAGAGTTTGTTACTTACGTACAATATTTTTTATAATTTCTTGAATGAAACACTGTATTATGTATCTAGGAGGAGAATTCAAGAAAGAGTTTGTTACTTACTTACAATTTTTTCATAATTTCTTGAGTGAAATTGGTGTATTGTCTGTCCAGGAAGCGAGTTCAAGAAAGAGTTTGTTTGCAATTTTTTTCTTAATTTCCTGAATTAAATTTCTGTATTGTGCATCCAAACGGCGAATTCAAGAAAGAGTTGGTTACTTACTTATAATTTTGTCATAATTTCTTGAATGAAATGTCTTTTTGTTTATCCAAGAGGCGAATTCAAGAAATAATTTGTTACTTACTAACTTACATATTTTTCATAGTTTCTTAAATGAAGTTTCTGCATTGTGTATCCAAGAGATGACCTCAAGAAAGAGTTTGTTACTTACAATTTTTTCATAATTTACTGAAGTAAATTTCCGTATTGTATATCCAAGAGGTGAAAACAATAAAGAGTTTGTCACTTGCTTGCGATTTTTTCATAATTTCTTGAATGAAATGTCTGTATTGTGCATCCAAGAGGTTAAATCAAGAAAGAGTTTGTTACTTACTAACAAATATTTTCATAATTTCTCGAATGAAATTTCCGTATTGTGCATCCAAGAAGTGTGTTCAAGAAAGAGTTTGTTACTTACGTACAATTTTGTTTTTTAATTTCTTGAATGAAATTCCTGCATCTTGTATCTAAGACGTGAAAACAATAAAGAGTTTGTTACTTACTTAGAATTTTGTCATAATTTCTTGAATGAAATGTCTTTTTTGTTTATCCAGCAGGTGAGTTCAAGAAAGAATATGCTACTTACATACAATTTTTTCATAATTTCTTAAATGAAATTTCTGCATTGTGTATCCAAGAGGAGACTTCAAGAAAGATTTTGTTACTTACTATAATTTTTTTTCATAATTTCCTGAATTAAATTTCTGTATTGTGCATCCAAACGGTAAATTCAAGAAATTTCTTGAATGAAATGTCTTTTTTGTTTATCAAGGTGGCAAATTCAATGGACAATTTGTTACTTACTTACTTACTTACTTACAATTTTTCATAATTTCTTAAATGAAGTTTCTGTATTGTGTATCCAAGAGGTGACTTCAAGAAAGAGTTTGTTACTTACTTGTGATTTTTTCATAATTTCCTGAATGAAATATCTGTACTGTGTATCCAAGAGGTGAAAACAATAAAGAGTTTGGTACCTGCTTGCAATATTTTCTTAATTTCTTGAATGAAATATCTGTATTGTGTATCCAAGAGGTGAAATCAATAAAGAGTTTGTTACTTACTTACGAATATTTTCAGAATTTCTTGAATGAAATTTCTGTATTGTGTATCCACGAGGGGACGTCAAGAAAGAGATTGTTACTTACTTAGAATTTTTTCATAATTTATTGAATGGAATTTCTACATCGTGTATCCAAGACGTGAAAACAATAAAGAGTTTGTTACTTACTTAGAATTTTTTCATAATTTCTTGAATGAAATGTCTTTTTTGTTTATCCAGGATGCGAATTCAAGAATGAATTTTCTACTTACTTACAATTTTTTTTATAATTTTTTCAATGAAGTTTCTGCATTGTGTATCCAAGTGGTGACTTCAAGAAAGAGTTTGTTTTTACTTACAATTTTTTTTTTATAATTTCCTAAATGAAATGTCTTTTTTGTTTATCCAGGAGACGAATTCAAGAAAGAGTTTATTACTTACTTAATTACATTTTTTTCTCCTAATTTCTTAAATTAAGTTTCTGCATTAAGTATCCAAGAGGTGACTCCAAGAAACAGTTTGTTACTTACTTACAAATATTTTCATACTTTGTTGAATGAAATTTCCGTATTGTGTATCCAAGAGGGGACTTCAAGAAAGGGACTTTCTTGAATGAAATATCTTTTTTGTTTAACCAGGGAGTAAATTCAAAGAAGAATTTGTTACTTACTTTCTTACTTACTTACAATTTTTTAATAAATTCTTAAGTGAAGTTTCTGCATTGTGTATCCAAGAGGTGACTTCAAGAAAGAGTTTGTGACTTACTTGCGATTTTTTCATAATTTTGTGAATGAAATATCTGTACTGTGAATCCAAGAGGTGAAAACAATAAACAGTTTGTTACCTACTTGCAATTTTTTCATAACCTCTTGAATGAAATATCTGTATTGTGTATCCAAGAGGTGTAATAAATAAAGAGTTTTTTACTTACTTAAAAATGTTTTCATAATTCCTTGAAGTAAAGTTCCGCATTGTGTATTCGCGAGGAGATTTTTAGAAAGAGATTTTTACTTGCTTAGATTTTTTTTCTAATGTTTTTAATAAAATTTCTACATCGTGTATCCAAGACGTGAAAATAATAGAGTTTGTTACTTAATTAGAATTTTTTCATAATTTCTTGAATGAAATGTCTTTTGTTTATCCAGGAGGTGAATTCAAAAATGAATTTTTTACTTACTTACAATTTTTTACATAATTTCTTAAATAAAATTTCTGCATTGTGTATCCAAGAGGTGACTTCAAGAAAGAGTTTGTTACTTACTTACAATTTTTTTCATAATTCCCTGTATTAAATTTCTGTATTGTGCATCCAAACGACGAAAACAAGAAAGAGTTAGTTACTTACTTACTTACATTTTCCCCCTAATTTCTTAAATGAAGTTTCTGCATTGTGTATCCAAGAGGTAACTCCAAGAAAGAGTTTGTTGCTTACTTACAAATATTTTCATAATTTCTTGAATGAAACTTCCGTATTGTGTATCCAAGAGCGGACATCAAGAAAGAGATTGTTACTTACTTAGAATTTTTTCATAATTACTTGAATGAAATTTCTGTATTGTGCATGCAAACGGCGAATTCAAGAAAGAGTTTGTCACTTACTTAGAATTTTGTCATAATTTCTTGAATGAAATGTCTTTTTTTTTGTTTATCCAGGAGGCAAATTCAAGAAAGAATTTGCTACTTACTCGCAATTTTTTCATAATTTCTTGAATTAAATATCTGTATTGTGTATCCAAAAGGGGACTTCAAGAAAGAGATTGTTACTTACTTAGAATTTTTTCATAATTTCTTGAAAGAAATCTCTGCTTCGTGTGTCCAATAGGTGAAAACAATAAACAGTTTGTTACTTATTTAGAATTTTGTCATAATTTTTTGAATGAAATGTTTTTTTTATTTATCCAGGCGGGGAATTCAAGAAATAATTTGCTACTTACTTTAAATTTTTTCATAATTTCTTAAATGAAATTTTTGCATTGTGTATCCAAGAGGTGACTTCAAGAAAGAGTTTGTTACTTACTTACATTTTTTTCATAATTTCCTTAACTAAATTTCCGTATTGTTTATCTAAGAGGTTAATTCATGAAAGAGTTTGTTACTTACTTACTTACTTACTTACACTTTTTTCATAATGACATATCCAACAACGGATGTTGATAGAGAATTTATTCAATCTGATACTTAGATTTAGTCAATTTTATCCGATGCATCTGACAAAGATGTTGATAGAAAAAATTTATTCACTCTGATACTTGGATTTTGTCGATGTTATTTCATGTGTCTGAGAATAGATAAATGCAAGTTCCTTTTCTTACATCTCCGATGTTATAATAGACATTCTAAACGTTTGATATGCTAGCACACTCTAAAAATAATGAACACATAACAATATGATGCATAATATATTTTTAATGAAATAATGCCATGTAGAATATTAATACAAAAATATATTATGATACATTATTAATATCAATGATCAACTTTGGACATTTTGAATCTGTTCCATAAAACTGTTCACCATGTTCTCTCTTGATACTATAGCTATTGTCTTCTCTTAGTTCGTAATCAGTAGAATAATCATTATTTAATTTTGAGTGATACACAATTTTTACAGGTGTGTTATCGACAGGCTCAATATGCTTTTCATCTTTGGTATTATTTGGTTCATTGACTGTTTGATCAATGGTAGTAACGTTTGCTGGTACTTTGTTTTTCATCGATTCATCTTTATATTCCTTAGTGATATTTTCTGCCAATGCCCTTTTTATTTTTCCGGCAATTTCACTGTGTATTACAACACTATTTTTACATAGGTAAAAGTTCTGGCACGTAGACAAGATATACTTTATGATATTAGTAGAAGAGTAGGCCTTTCTTCTATTGATCCTCCGTTGAATCCTAATACCTGAAAGCTGACGATATAGTTTAACATTGGGTAAAATGTTACCACAAACAATAGCAAGAAGATGTCCCTCTTCATCTACTATTATTTTTATGTTGGCTTTCTCTTTGAGTGCAATCATCTCAGTAGATTTCAATCTCGCATATCCACCATCACAAGAGTTGAATTTTTTTGGTACTCCAAAGAATTTTAATTCCTTACTGTCACGACAATGCAGACATACGTTCCCGATAGTGTTACCACTTATACTTATTTCATAGTTTAAATACATCTCCTTGTCAGTATTCAATACTACAATAACACTATCATGTGAACACACTTTCTTTAAATGCTTCATCTTCACTTTTTCATAGATATTAGTTATTTGTTTAACGTTCCACTACGTAACAAATACTGATTTAATACATGCAATAAACTAGGTAGTGTCGATAACCGACCATAGAGTACCAGTGGGAAAGCCGCATCGTGTCTATGAGCAAGCATAGAGTACAATTGTTAGAGCCTTAATCATATTTTACGTCATTTTAAAATACGTAAATAAAAAATAAAGCTGAATAATTTCGAAGTCCAAAAAAAATTTAGGTAAAAAAAAGTTCTACTACAAACAATATTTTTCTAATAGTAAAAGTCAGGACAAACATTTCTATATCATTCTCATTTAGAATTTGGAAAATATTAATTGTGAGTTTTTTTTGTTTTAAGTATTTTACATGTCATTCTAAGAGATGTAAAAAAAGTTGAAAAAATATATCATGTTAAAAGAATAATAATAACAAGTTTAAAAAATCTTCAAAAAAAGTATAAAAAATCAGGGGGGCCAAAAAGTTGGGGGGAGGGGACGCCCTTGGAGTTTGGGGATAGAAGGCCTTTGGGGTTGAGGTCCCTGGTGGTTAGGGTCATTGGTGCTTATGATCCTTGACGGTTTAAACTCATATACACCTCACTACTTGATTTGTAAGGATTTCTACGGATTGTTCTGAATTTCTTTATTAAAATTCTTTTTTTGCCATCTACATCTCTCTTAGTATCAAATTTTTAGTATACTATAACGTTAGACCCTATTTTTTAAATTGACAACACTGTTCAAATGTCACTTGTGTATTATACAGAACACATCGAAGAAGTAAAGCTAGGTCAAGTCACAAGGTCATTCTATCATCGTTAACCATTTTCATAGATTGATGTTGTTCCAAATTTATAACAACTTGCCTGAGTTAGCAAGCCCTTCGGAGTTACCTTAACTGCTAATCAGTTTAACCCTTTTTCTCCACCTTCATACGATCCGATCACTAGTTAGGATCATTCACGTCCCTATTATTCAATCGAAAATTAATATCGTTCATACAGTCCGATTCGCAAATGCTATACCCTTTTTCGCAAACAGAGTTAGCTTTTACGCAAAATGATATAAAGCCATATGCCAATCAATTCTAGAAATGATGCAAGGTATCTTCAGCCTAGAGCTTATTACTGTTTGACAATTTTTGAGTCGGAAACAAGCGCGGCTTGGATGTGTCTTTAGTAAAAAACATTATTTATACGAAAACATGATTTTCTTACCCTTATGACTGAAACCAGCATTTTTTACAGAAGGCACAATAAACCTTTTGAATACAAAATGTGACGATCAAAAGTTTTGGCTTAGAAACCTATGCCTAAAACAGTCTGATTGCATTATACAATCTCGTCTATAGTTCCAATACGTGTTTGATCGCTTTGCTTGGAAAGGTACCAAGGAACATAATACCGTCAAATAGCATGGCAAGGAACATAAGCCCCCAAAATGGAACATAGGACTCTACTTATATATGCCCCTAGAACATTACACATAACACCTGCCTCCGGGTATTGGCAGTTTGCTTCGACACAGAAATTTTTTTTATCTGACCTTTGAACTATTTTTAATGAAATGGCTATTATAAAAATTTTATCGGATAGGCTTGGGGAAAGAAGGATGTGTGGAGGGCTGGTTGCCCTCGGATATCTTTTTACTCTTAAAAATTGAACAAGAACTTTCAATTTACAATCAAATGAGCCCTCTATGAAGTTTATATGAGCATCCTTTTCTTAAGAACCATATACACCCACAGGAAAACACTTACAACGCCTTTCGCCTGGGTCCTGGGGAAATTTTTGTTATGTAATTTTTGAACAATTTCCAGAAAACTGGCTATCTCAAAATTTGTAGCGGATGGGTTTAAGGAAAAAATATCTTGGGGGGGGCTAGTTGCCCTTAACTCTCTTGACTCTTTAAAAGTGAACTAGAACTTTCAATTTCCAATCAAATGAGGCCTCTATGAAGTTTATACGATAATCCCTTTCATAAGAACCGTACATGTCCTCAGGGCATAGCATGGAACGCCTTTCCCCGGGCCCTGGGGGGTTGTATGGACACAAGATTTTTTCTTATCCGACACTTGAACTATATTTAAAAAAATGTCTATCTCAAAATTTTCCTCAGATGAATTTGGAAAAAGTAGGCGTGGGGGGGCTGGCTGCCCTCAGATCTGTTTTGACTATTAAAAAGTGAGCTCGACTTTTCAATTTTCAATCAAATGACCCATCTCTGAAGTTTACACCAGCATCCCTTTCATAAGAACCAGATATGCCCCAGGGCATAACTTTCAACGCCTGCCCCGGACTCTGGGGGGTTTCGACGACGCCTGAGTTTTTGTTATCTGACTTTTGAGCAATTTTTAACTTAAGGGCTATCTCAAAATTTTTATTGGATGCATTTGGGGAAAAAGAGGCGTAGGGGGGGGGCTAGTTGCCCTCCAATCTCTTTTGACTCTAAAAAACTGAACTAGAACTTTCAATTTACAATCAAATGAGTCATCTCTAAAGTTCTTATGAGCATCCTTTCAATAAGAACCATATATTCCCCCAGAGAATAACTTATAACACCTGCCCTCGGTCCCTGGGGGGGGGGCTGTGTCGACTTCTGAGTTTTCATTATATGGTCTTTGAACTATTAAAAAAAAATATCTCAAAGTTCTTATCGGATGGGTTTGAGGAAAAAGAACGTGGAGGAGGGGGGGGGCTAAGTGCCCTCCAATCTTTTGATTCTTAAAAAGTAAACTAGAACTTTAAATTTTCAATCAAATGAGCCCTCTTTGAAGTTAATACGAGCATCCCTTCCATAAGACCCATATATACCCCAGTGCATAACTTGTAACGCCTTTCCCCGGTCCCTGGGGGGTTTTTTCGACCCCTGAGTTTCTGTTATATGATCTTTGAACTATTTTTAACAAAATACCTATCTCAAAATCTTTATTGGATTCATTTGGGAAAAAATGGCTTTGGGGGGGGGGGGGCAGGCAACCCTCCAATATGTTTCTACACATAAAAAGTGAACTAGAACTTTCAATTTCCAAACAAGTGAGCCTTTTCTGAAGTTTGTTCGAGCATTCCTTCCATAAGAACCATATTTGCTCCATGGGCATATTCTATAACCTTTGCCCCTGAAGAGTTTGGGAGGTGTGTCCTGCTCCAACATATAATATCCAGAACTTTCAACTACGTTGAACAAACGGCTATATTAAAATTTTGGTTCAATGTGTTTGGGGAAATGGTGGGTGTGGAAGGAGTGTTAGTTGTCTTCCAATCACTTTTGACTATTAAAAAGGGAACTAGCCATTTAAATTCCCTATCGAATGAGCCCTCTCTGAGGTTTCTACGACAACGCTTTCTATACAAAACCATATATGCGCCCAGGGCATAATTTACAAACCTTGGCCTGAGGGATATGGGGGGGGGGTTGGGATAGTCAAAAAACCAAATTTCCTGAATTTTCAACTACGTTGAACAAAATGGTTATCTCAAAATTTTGATTGGATGTGTGTGGGGAAAAGATGGGCGTGAGAGGGGAGTTAGTTTCCCTCCAATCACTTTCGACTATAAAAAAGGGCACTAGCCCTTTGAATTTCCAATCGGGTGAGTCCTTTTGAAGTTTCTACGACAAAGCTTTCTATAAAAAGCCTTATATGCCCCCAGGGCATAACTTACAACCCTCACCCTTAGGGCTGTGGAGGAGTGTCCTCCTCAAAAAACTAATTTTTATCCGGAAATCAAATACGCTGAACAAAATGGCTATCTCAAAATTTTGATTGGATGTGTTTGGGGAACTAGTGGGCGTGGAAGGAGTGTTAGTTCTCCTTCCAATCACTTTAGACCCTTAAAAAGGGCACTAAAACTCTTGATTTCCAATTAAATGAACCCCTCTGAAGTTTCTACGACGACCCCTGTCATATGAAGTACCTCTGGGAACTAAAAAAATAAAATATTGGAGCCGTATGGCCTTTACTATAGGCAACGCTATAGCGTTGCCTCTGATAGTTCAAAATACCTATAGCCTTCACTAATAACCAGAGTTTGGCTACTGCCTGTTTCCGTGACGGTAAAAGCATAAGAAAATATCCAACAATATAAACATATATAGTCATATATATTCATAAATATAGTCATCTATAAAAATATAAACAAATATAGTCATGCCAAAAAATATACAACAGATATTAATATAAATGAATAAAGGAATCTTCAAACGAGCAGATCTTAAATTCAATATGCAAATCCAGATTAAAACAAACAAAGATATTTTGCTCTTAAGCATAAATGAAACCCAAAACGAACATACATACAACAAGTACTAATATAAATGAATAAATAAATCTTAAAAAGAGCAAAACTTAAATTGGATATGCAAATCAAGCTAAAAACGAACAAAAGTCACTACAAATGAAAGTTTGAATACTACCTCCTTCCCTAACTCTAAAAGTCTAAAACATACTAATTTCTGATAGTCTTTCAAATAATGCCAAGAAATCCTGCTATCCCTCCATGGAAAGTCCCCTCACCCCATAAAAACCACCTTTCATGTAGAATCCCCCCCCTGGCCAGGAAAACATCCTCTTGACAATTCCATTTTTGCGGAGAACTACCCAAAAAAAATTTATTGCAGACGGCTCCATCTAAAAAATAATTCTAAGAATACCTTCATTTGAAAAATACTTCACTTTATGATTATTTTCAAATTTTGCCAGAAATCCCCCACCTTTTAAGGGAAAATTTTTTTCCCGAAAATCCCCCCTCCCCCAAAGTGATTATTTGCTCATGTAGAAAATTTCTCAATGGAGAATTTTTCCCCTGGAAAATACCCACTCCATGGAAAGATCATCTAGACAATTCCTACGCAGTGAAAATTTCCCCCTGACTAATATCTTCAACATTATTATCTTCACACAATATTTAGTCAGCAAAAAGAAAGTAAGAAAACATAAAAACTTTCATACAGGAGTTCTGCAAATATCCCCTGAAAAGTTCACCTACCGGAAACTTCCCCTCTCATGGAAAACTCTCCTCCTGGAATGCCCCCCTTGGGCTTCAAATATTTCATTAAAATCCTTCGGACAAATTAGCAGAAAATTAACCCCTTCCTCCTAAGAAAAAAGTATGTATTCTTCCCAATAACAAACACTATGCGTAAACAATGCGTAAGTTTTATAGATTACAAACCTTCCCCCAAGAGCCTAGGGGGTGGGGGTCATAATAACCCAAAAGGCATATTTTTCTTACCCTTCAGCTAGGCTAATAAAAATGGATGTGTGAAAATTTTTGTCGGCCGACTTATGGGGTAAAGGAACGTGGGAGGAGGGCTGAGTTGCCTCCCTTTTTCAAAAATTAGGCAAGTTCTCTCTGGCTTGTAGCTTTTAATGGGTAACACTATATTTAATGATTCTTATATGTTTGGCATCAGAACAATAGGCTAACTCTGTTGATGCATCCATTGATATCAAAATTCTGATTTTTGGAGTTTCAGTAACTATTGAGCCGAGTAAATTCCTTATGTATAGTTTAATACCAGGAATGGTTTAATTGGGAAGAATTCACAAGAACAAGAATTCACAAGAATGTGTTCACCAGCTTTTTTGGTGATATGTATATAGTGAATTCATCTTTAGTTTAAATCTAGTTATTTGGGCTTCAAATATTTTTTCAAAACATTTGGACAAATATGAGACCGAACTTTTACCCAAATATCTTATAAAGTCAACTATAATTCCGTGAAAGGTCCAGGTGATCAAAATTAACACATACAAATTTCTAGCCAAGTTTTACCTCTTAGCGATATGAAGAACCCTTAAATCCTTATTTAGAGGTTCATTTGAAAAATACACTTGAAAACTTTATGGGTAATATGTTTAATAATGCCAGGATACATTATACAAATGACCTAAAATTGGTCATCACAATAAGAGAGGTTGTGCAAATTTTTTGACTTGCACTCTTTTTCTTACCAAAATTCACTTTTTATGGCGTCGATGCGTGCTCTTTTGAGAGTTGGCAGTCGGCAACGCTAAAAAAAACAAAGAAGAAATCTTAAGTTAAAAAGAGCCATGTTTCCAGGCTTAGCGGGTTCGAAAACGCGTTGTCCTCACCAGTAGTAAGAGTATAATAGATTTCACCAGTGATTGCATAATTTGTCTTACCTCTAGCATGTAGAAGAATATACAGTGCAGTTTGACGTGCACATTGTACAAAGCGAGTAAACCTTTACCTATAAAATGGACAAAAACGTTTTGAAAGTATAATTGAGATTATATAACGCAACCAGAATGGTTTTTGCTATTGAAATGAAATATACATGGAATTGCACAAGAATATACAGTGCAGTTTGACGTGCACATTTTAAAAAGCGATCAAACCTTGACCTATAAAGTGGTCAAACACGTTTTGAGAGTATAATTGAGATTATATAACGCAACCAGAATGGTTTTTGCTACTGATATCAATTACACATGGAATTACACAAGAATATACACTACAGTTTGACGTGTTTTATTATTTATTTATTTTTAATCAGAAACTACAAATTTTCAACCTTTTCAAGGAGAGTGAGTGGAACCTGTCAAAGAGTTTGATAACCTCGAGCTTAAAGGCATCTCATCGAGTTTGATTAAGAATGCAACATGTCTAGAATTGATACCATATGCTATTGAATCATTTACCAAAAAAATAACTCTATTTG
Source organism: Artemia sp. Qi Xiang Cuo (assembly GCF_049724085.1). Lineage (NCBI taxonomy): Eukaryota > Metazoa > Arthropoda > Branchiopoda > Anostraca > Artemiidae > Artemia > Artemia sp. Qi Xiang Cuo. Next base: position 54,035,594 of record NC_142808.1, read on the forward strand.
TGAAAAAGGGTTTAGTATTTGCGAATTGGACTCTTTGAACGATATTAATTAATGTTTGAATAATAGGAGTGTGAATGATTCTAATTAGTGATTGGATCGTATGAAGATGGAGAAAAAGGCTTAAACTGATTACCAGTTAAGGTAATCCCGAAGAGTATGTTAACTCATATCTTATTTATTGTAAATTTGGAACAATATCAATCTATGGAAATGGTTAACGATGATAAAATGGTCTTATGGGTTGACCTAGCTTTACTTCTTCGATATGTTCTGTATAATACACAAGTGGCGTTTGAACAGTGTTGTCAATTTAAAATAGAGTTTAACGTTATAGTATACTAAAAAGTTGATACTAAGAGAGATAAAGATGGCAAGAAAAGAATTTTAATAACGGATAGCTTTACTTCTTCGATGTGTTCTGTATTATACATAAGTTGCGTATCAGTGTAAGCCAATATAAAATGGTACGGGTGTAAAAATGGTACGTATTTAGTAACCGGGAAACATTTGACCTGAAGTGCTTCATTAGAAATAGGTTATTGCTAATGATACCTCCTCGAGATATATTTTTTATTATATTTTATAGCTATTAGGCAAACGTTGTGTTGTGTTTGTCACACCAACTAGTAAATATTTATGGGGATTTTATTTTTTCTGTTCAATTATTTTCAGTGTAAGCCAATATAATGCTAGGAAGGGGAATTAAGTTTTGAGAGGGTGTAAAAACGGTATATATTTAGTACCCGGTAAACTTATGACCTGAAATGCTTCATTAGAAATAGGTTATTGCTAATGATACCTTTTTGACCGATATTTTTTTATTGTATTTTATAGCTATTAGCCAAACGTTGCGTTGTGTTTGCCACACCAACTAGTAAATATTTATCGGGCTTTTATTTTTTCTGTTCAATTATTTTCAGTTTGATGAAATGTCTGAAAAGTGTTTTTGGGGAGATGCGGTGATGACAGAAGCGTGTCTTAGGGTAGTTATAGTTCTGTACTGTGGCACAAATTGCTTTTGAAAAACCCAAATGACTCACTTGAAATAAAATTTTTAACGAGAAATGTCTGAAAATTGTTTTTGGGGGATGGGGCGATGACAGAGTGGATGTCTTAGACTAGTGATAGTGCTGTACCATGGCACGAATTGCTTGCGAAAAACCCAAATGAATGACTCTAAATAAAAATTCTAACGAGAAATGTTTGAAAAGTGTTTTTGGGGAGATGGGGCAATGACAGAAGTGTGTCTTAGAGAAGTTTTAGTTCTGTACCGTGGGACGTATTGCTTGTGAAAACCCCAAATGAATGACTTGAAATAAAATTTTTAACGACAAATGTCTGAAAATTATTTTTGGGGGGAGGGAGCGATGACAGAGTGGATGTCTTAGACTAGTGATATTGCTGCACTGTGGCATGAATTGCTTGCGAAATACCCAAATGAATGAAGTGAAATAAAAAAAATTTACGAGAAATGTCTGAAAAGTGTTTTTGGGGAGATGGGGCGATGACAGAGTGGATGTCTTAGGCTAGTTATAGTGCTGTACTCTGGCATGAAGTGCTTTTAAAAACCCGGATGATTTACTTGAAAATAAAGTTTTAACAAGAAATGTTTGAAAAGTGTTTTTGGGGAGATGGGGCGATGACAGAAGCGTGTCATAGAGTAGTTATAGTTCTGTACTGTGGCGAAATTGCTTGTGAAAAACCCGAATGAATGGCTTGAAATAACATTTTTAACGAGAAATGTCTGAAAATTGTTTTTGTGGGATAGGGCGATGACATAGTGGATGTCTTAGACCAGTTATAGTTCTGTACTGTGGCACGAATTGCTTGTGAAAAACCAAAATGAATGACTTGAAACAAAATTTTTAATTAGAAATGTCTGAAAATTGTTTTTGAGGGGATGGGGCGATGACACAGTGGATGTCTTAGACTAGTGATAGTGCTCTACTGTGGCACAAATTGCTTGTGAAAAACCCAAATGAATGACTTGAAATAAAATTTTAACGAGAAATGTCTGAAAATTATTTTTGGGGGGATCGGGCGATGACAGAGTGGATGTCTTAGACTAGTGATAGTGCTGTACTGTGGCACGAATTGCTTGTGAAAAACCCAAATGAATGACTTGAAATAAAATTGTTGACAAGAAATGTCTGAAGTATTTTTGGGGAGATGAGGCAACGACAGAGTGGATGTCTTAGACTAGTTATAGTGCTGTACTCTGGCATGAAGTGCTTTTGAAAACCCGGATGAATGACTTGAAAATAAAGTTTTAACAAGAAATGTTTGAAAAGTGTTTTTGGAGAGATGGGGCGATGACAGAAACGTCTCTTCGAGCAGTTATCGTTCTGTACTGTGGCACGAATCACTTGTGAAAAACCCAAATGAATGACTTGAAATAAAATTTTTAACGAGAAATGTCTGAAAATTATTTTTGGGGAGATGGAGTGATGACAGAGTGGATGTCTTAGACTAGTGAAAGTGCTGTACTGTGGCAAGAATTGCTTGCGAAAAACCCAAATGAATGACTTAAAATAAAAATTTTAACAAGAAATGTCTGAAAAGTGTTTTGGGGAGATGGGGCAATGACACAAGCGTGTCTTAGAGTAGTTATAGTGCTGTACTGTAGCACGAATTGCTTGGGAAAAACCCAAATGAATGACTTGAAATAAAATTTTTATCGAGAAATGTCTGAAAATTGTTTTTGGGGAGATGGGGCGATGACAGAGTGGATGTCTTAGACTAGTTATAGTGCTGTAGTGTGGCACGAATCGCTTGCGAAAAACCCAAATGAATGACTTGAAATAAAAATTTTAACGAGAAATGTCTGAAAAGTGTTTTTGGGAGATGGGGCGATGACAGAAGCGTGTCTTAGAGTAGTTATAGTGCTGTGCTGTGGCAGGAATTGCTTGCGAAAAACCCAAATGAATGACTTGAAATAAAATTTTTAGCAAGAATTGTCTGAAAAGTGTTTTTGGGGAGATGGCGATGACAGAGTGGATGTCTTAGACCAGTTAAAGTGCTGTACTCTGGCATGAATTGCTTTCGAAAACCCGGTTGCGCACGTAACCTAGTCTAAATTAACCTTAAAAGACGAAATAAAGCTATGTCGACTTCGCATGTCTCTCTCACTATGTATGCGCCGTCGCGGTGTACACTCCATGTATTTGTCGTTTTTTTGTCTAAATCTACGTATTTGTATGTGTTTTTATCTCTCTCACTCTTTTTGCCTGTTTGTCTGGGTGGGTGTTTGCTTATTCCAATGCATGTCTGGCCACTCTAAGTGAACTTAAATTAACTCAACTTTTTGAATATCTCTCTCACTATGACTGTGTGTCTGAGCGGGTGCAGTGCCATCTATAACCGGTCTAACCTAAATTCAACGTAACGACGCATGAAGTCAAAATGAATAGAACTTGGATTTTATGACTGTTTTCTGATGTATCCGATAAAAACTTTGAAAAGGAATTTATTCTTTCTGGTACTTAGATTTTGTCAACTTTTTCCTATGTATCCGAGAAATGGATGTTGATATAGAATTTAATCACTCTTATACTTAGATTTTGTGAAATTACTGTACTGTCTGTCTAGGAAGCGACTTCAATCGATAATGAATGTTAATAAAGAATTTGTTCAATTTTTTTTCATAATTTTCTGAATTAAATTTCAGTACTGTGTCTCCAAGAGGTGAATTCCAGAAAGAGTTTGTTACCTACTTACTTACTTACTTGCATATTTTTTCATAATGACATAATGAAATATCCAACAACGGATGTTGATAAGAAATTTATTCATTCTTATACCTAGATTTTGTCAATGTTATCCCATGTGTCTGACAATAGATGTATGCAAATTCCTTTTCTTACATATCCGATGTTTTAAATGACATTCTAAACTTTTGATATGCCAGCTTACTCTAAAAATAAGGAACAAATAACAATGTAATGCATAATATATTTTTAATGAAATAATGCTATGTAGAATATTAATACAAAAATATATTATGATACATTATTAATATCAATGATCAACTTTGGACATTTTGAATCTGTTCCATAAAATAGTTCACCATGTTCTCTCTTGATATTGTAGTTATTGTCTTCTCTTAGTTCGTAATCAGTAGAATAATCATTATTCCATATTGAGTCATACACAATTTTTACTTGTTTGTCATCAACAGGCTCAATATGCTTTTCGTCTTTAGTATTATTTGGTTCATTGACTGTTTTATCAATGGCAGTAACGTTTGTTGGTGCTTTGTTTTTCATCTATTCATCTTTATATTCCATAGTGATATTTTCTGCCAATGCCCTTTTTATGTTTCTGCAATTTCACTGTCTATTATCACATTATTTTTACACAGGTAACAGTTTCGGCACGTAGACAATATATGGTTTACGATATTAGTAGAAGAGTAGGCCTTTCTTGTTTTGACCTTCCGTTGAATGCTAATACCCGAAAGTTGACGATTGGATGCATCAGTAGGTAATGTGTTACCTGCAACAGTAGCAAGGAGTTGTCCTCTATCATCAACGATTATTTTTATGTTGGCATTCTCTTTGAGTGCAATCATCTCTGGAGATCTCAATCTCGCATATCCACCAACATAAGAGTTAAATTTTTTCGGTACTCCAAAGAAATTAAATTCCTTACGGTCATGACAATGCATGCATTCATTTCCAATAGTGCTACCACTTGTACTTGTTTCTTAGTTTAAATACTTGTCTTTGTCGGCATTCAATTCTACAATAACATTGTCATGTGAACACACTTTATTAAAATGCTCCATCTTCAATTTTTAAAGATATGACTTATGTGTTTATCGTTGCACTGCGTAAAAAATATTGATTTAATACATGCAATAGACTAGGTAGTGTCGATAACCGGACATAGAATACCAGTGGGAAAGCCACATTGTGTCTCTGAGCAAGCGTAGAGTACAATTGTTGGAGCCGTAAGCATATTTTGTCGTTTTATGATATGCACAAAAAAAAATAAAAAAATAAATAAAGTTGAATAACTTCGAAGTTTAAAAAAAAATAGTTTGTTTTAATGAAAAAAATATTGAGTTAGATACATCAATTTTAGTAATTAGAATTATACAAAACTGGACTTAGGTTTCACATTTGAACCAGATATTTCAAAATCTTACCCTATTACCCCCCCCCCCCCAATTACATGAACTTGTCATCGCCCCATCTCCCCAAAAACACTTTTCAGACATTTCTTGTTAAAACTTTATTTTCAAATAATTCATCCGGGTTTTCGAAAGCAATTCATGCCAGAGTACAGCACTATAACTAGTGTAAGACATCCACTCTGTCATCGCCCCATCTCCCCAAAAACACTTTTCAGACATTTCTTGTTAAAATTTTATTGCAAGTCATTCATTTGGGTTTTTTGCAGACGATTTCTGCCACAGCACAGCACTATAACTAGTCTAAGACATCCACTCTGTCATCGCCCCATCCCCCCAAAAACACTTTTCAGACATTTCTTGTTAAATTTTTTTTCAAGTCATTCATTTGGGTTTTTCAAAAGCAATTGGTGCCACAGTACAGCACTATAACTACTCTAAGACACGCTTATTTCATCGCCCCATCTCCCCAAAAACAATTTTCAGACATTTCTCGTTAAAATTTTTATTTCAAGTCATTCATTTGGGTTTTTCACAAGTAATTCGTGCCACACTACAGCACTATAACTAGTATAAGACATCAACTATGTCATCGCCCCATCCCCCCAAAAACAATTTTAAAACATTTCTCAATAAAAATTTTATTTAAATTCAGTCTTTTGGGTTTTTCACAAGCAATTGGTGCCAAGCACAGCACTATAACTATTATAATACACCCTTATGTAATCGCCCCATCTCCCCAAAAACATTTTTCAGATATTTTTCTTTAATTTTTTTTTCAAGTCATTCATTTGGGTTTTTCACAAGCTATTCTTGCCACAGTACAGCATTATAACTACTCTAAGACACGCTTGTGTCACCGCCCCATCTCCCCCAAAACACTTTTAAGACATTTCCCGTTAAAATTTTTATTTCAAGTTATTCATTTGGGTTTTTAGCAAGCACTTTGTGCCACAGTAGAGCACTATCACTAGTCTAAGACATCCACTCTTTCATCGCCCCATCCCCCCAAAAACAATTTTCAGATGTTTCTCGTTAAAAATTTTATTTCAAGTCATTCATTTGGGTTTTTCACAAGCAATTCTTGCCACAGTACAGCACTATCACTAGTCTAAGACATCCACTCTGTCATCGCCCCATCCCCCCAAAAACAATTTTCAGACATTTCTCGTTAAAAAAATTTTTCAAGTCATTCATTTGTGTTTTTCACAAGCAATTCGTGCCACAGTACAGAAATATAACTACTCTAAGACACGCTTCTGTCATCACCCCATCTCCCCAGAAACACTTTTTATACATTTCATCACACTGAAAATAATTGAACAGAAAAAATAAATGCCCGATAAATATTTACTAGTTGGTGTGGCAAACACAACGCAACGTTTGGCTAATAGCTATAAATTACAATAAAAAATATCTGTCGAGGAGGTATCATTAGCAATAACCTATTTCTAATGAAGCATTTCAGGTCACAGGTTTACCGGGTACTAAATACGTACCATTTTTTACACCTCCTCAAATTTTAATTCCCCTTCCTAGCATTATATTGGCTTACACTGAAAATAATTGAACAGAAAAAATAAAAGCCCGATAAATATTTACTAGTTGGTGTGACAAACACAACGCAACGTTTGGCTAATAGCTATAAAATATAATAAAAAATATCTCTCGAGGAGGTATCATTAGCAATAACCTATTTCTAATGAAGCACTTCAGGTTACATGTTTACCGGGTACTTAATACGTACCATTTTTACATCCCCTCAAAACTTAATTTTCCTTCCTAGCATTATATTTGCTTACACTGATACGTCACTTGTGTATTATACAGAACACATCGAAGAAGTAAAGCTCTCCGTTATTAAAATTCTTTTCTTGCCATCTACATCTCTCTTAGTATCAACTTTTTAGTATAGTATAAAGTTAAACTCTATTTTAATTTGACAAAACTGTTCAAACGCCACTTTTGTATTATACAGAACACATCAAAGAAGTAAATCTAGGTCAACTAATAATACCATTTTATCATCGTTAACCATTTCCATTGATTGATATTGTTCCAAATTTATAATAAATAAGCTATGAGTTAACATGCTCTTTGGGGTTACCCTAACTGCTAATCAGTTTAAGCCTTTTTCTCAATCTTCATACGATCCAATCACTAATTAAAATCATTCACACTCCTATTATTCAAACATTAATTAATATCGTTCATAGAGTTCAATTTGCAAATGCTAAACCTTTTTTTTGCAAATAGAGTTATATTTTTTGTAAATGATTCAGTAGCATATGCTATGAATTCTAGACATGTTGCATTCTTGATCAAACTCGATGAAATGCCTATAAGCTCGAGGTTCTCAAACTCTTTGACAGGTTTCACTCACTCTCTTTGAAAAGGTTGACAATTTTTAGTTTCTGATTTAAAAAAATAAATAAAATAAAAAACGTCAAACTGTAGTGTATATTCTTGTGTAATTCCATGTGTAATTGATATCAATAGCAAAACCAGTCTGGTTGCGTTATATAATCTCAATTATACTCTCAAAACGTGTTTGACCACTTCATAAGTAAAGGTTTGATCGCTTTTTAAAATGTGCACGCGAAACTGCACTGTATACTCTTGTGCAATTCCATGTATATTTCATTTCAATAGCACTAACAAGTCTGGTTGCGTTATATAATCTCAATTATAGTTCCAAAACATTTTTGTTCATTTTATAGGTAAAGGTTTACTCGCTTTGTACAATTTGCAAGTCAAACTCCACTGTATATTCTTGTACATGCTAGAGGTAAGACAAATTACGCAATTACTGGTGAAATTTATTATACTCTTACTACTGACGAGAACAACGCGTGTTCGAACCCGCTGAGCCTGGAAACAAGGCTCTTTTTAACTGAAGAATTCTTCTCCATTTTCTTAGCGTTGCCGACTGCCAATTCTCAAAAGAGCGCACATCAAGGCCATAAAAAGTTAATTTGGGTAAGAAAAAGAGTGCAAGTCAAAAAATTTGCACAACCTCTCATTATTGTGATGACCAATTTTATGTCATTTGTAGTATTATGTATCCTGGCATTATTAAACATATTACCCATAAAGTTTTCAAGTGTATTTTTCAAATGAACCTCTAAATAAGGATTTAGATAATAATTCAAATTCTTCATATCGCTAAGAGGTAATACTTGGCTAGAAATTTGTATGTGTTAATTTTGATCACCTGGACCTTTCACGGAATTATAGTTGACTTTATAAGATATTTGGGTAAAAGTTCGGTCTCATATTTGTCCAAATGTTTTGAAAAAATATTTGAAGCCCAAATAACTAGATTTAAACTAAAGATGACTTCAATATATACATATCACCAAAAAAAGCTGGTGAACACGTTCTTGTGAATTCTTCCCAATTAAACCATTCCTTGTATTAAACTATATATAAGGAATTTACTCGGCTCAATAGTTACTGAAACTCCAAAAATCAGAATTTTGATATCAATGGATGCATTAACAGAGTTAGCCTATTGTTCTGATGCCAAACATATAAGAATCATTATATATAAATTTACACATTAAAAGCTACGAGCCAGAGAGAACTTGCCTAATTTTTGAAAAAGGGAGGTAACTCAGCCCTCCTCCCACGTTCCTTTACCCCATAAGTCGGCCGACAAAAATTTTCACACATCCATTTTGTTTAGCCTAGCTGAAGGGTAAGAAAAATATGCCTCTTGGGATATTATGACCCCAACCCTCCTAGGCCCTTGGGGGAAGGTTTGTAATCTATAAAACTTACGCATTGTTTACGCATAGTGTTTGTTATTGGGAAGAATACAAACTTTTTTCTTAGGAGGAAGGGGTTAATTTTCTGCTAATTTGTCCGAATGATTTTAATGAAATATTTGAAGCCCAAGGGGGGCATTCCAGGAGGAGAGTTTTCCATGAGAGGGGAAGTTTCCGGTAGGTGAACTTTTCAGGGGATATTTGCAGAACTCCTGTATGAAAGTTTTTATGTTTTCTTACTTTTTTTTTGCTGACTAAATATTGTGTGAAGATAATAATATTGAAGATATTAGTCAGGGGGAAATTTTCACTGCGTAGAAATTGTCTAGAGGATGTTTCCATGGAGGGGGGATTTACCAGGGTAAAAATTCTCCAGGGAGAAATTTTCTACATGAGCATAATACTCACTTTGGGGGAGGGGGGATTTTCGGGAAAAAAATTCCCGTGAAAGGTGGGGGATTCCTGGCAAAATTTGAAAATAATCATAAATTAAAGTATTTTTCAAATGAAGGTGTTCTTAGAATTATTTTTTAGATGGAGCGGTCTGCAATAAATTTTTTGGGGGTAGTCCTCCGCAAAAATAAAATTGCCAGGGAGGGGGGGGGGGTATAAAATAAAATTGCCAGTTTTCCTTGCCAGTGGGGGGTATTCTACATGAAAGGTGGTTTTTATGGGGTGAGGTGACTTTCCATGGAGGGATAGCAGGATTTCTTGGCATTATTTGAAAGACTATCAGAAATTAGTATGTTTTTGACTTTAGAGTTAGGGTAGGAGGTAGTAGTCAAACTTTCATTTGTAGTGACTTTTGTTCATTTTTAGCTTGATTTGCATATCCAATTTAAGTTTTACTCTTTTTAAAATTTATTTATTCATTAAAATTAGTATTTGCTGTATGTATGTTTTCTATGATTGTTTATTTAATTTATGTTCATTTTGGGCTTCATTATACTTAATAGCAAAATATCTTTGTTTGTTTTCAGCTGTATTTGCATATTGAATTTAAGATCTGCTCGTTTGAAGATTTCTTTATTCATTTACATTAGTATCTGTTGTATATTTTTTGGCATGACTATATTTGTTTATATTTTTATATATACTATATTTAAGACTATATATGACTATATATGTTTATATTACTGTATATTTTTTTATGCTTTTACCGTCAAGGAAACAGGCAGTAGCCAAACTCTGGTTAATAGTGAAGACTATAGGTATTTTGAACTGTCAGAGGCAACGCTATAGCGTTGCCTATAGTAAAGGCCATACGGCTCCAATATTTTATTATTTTATTCCCAGAGGCACTTCATATGACAGGGGTCGTCGAAGAAACCTCAAAGGGGTTCATTTAATTGGAAATCAAGAGTTCTAGTGCCCTTTTTAAGGGTCTAAAGTGATACGAAGGAAAACTGACACTCCTTCCACGACCACTAGTTCCCCAAACACATCCAATCAAGATTTTGATATAGCCATTTTGTTCAGCGTTGTTGATTTCAAGATAAAATTATTTTTTGAGGAGGACACTCCTCCACAGCCCTCAGGGCGAGGGTTGTAAGTTATGCCCTGGGGGCATATAATGCTTTTTATTGAAAGCTTTGTCGTAGAAACTTCAAAAGGACTCACTCGATTGGAAATTCAAAGGGCTAGTGCCCTTTTTGATAGTCGAAAGTGATTGGAGGGAAACTAACCCCCCTCACACGCCCACCTTTCCCCCAAACATATCCAATCAAAATTTTAAGATAGCAATTTTGTTCAACGTAGTTGAAAATTCAGGAAATTACTTCTTTGAGGATAAACCCTCCCCCCACAGCCCTCAGGCCAAGGGTTGTAAATTATGCCCTGGGCACATATAAGGTTTGTATAGAAAGCGTTGTCGTAGAAACTTAAAAAAGGGCTCATTCGATAGGGAATTTAAATGGCTAGTTCCCTTTTTAATAGTCAAAAGTAATTGAAAGACAACTAACACCCCTTCCACGCCCACCATTTCCACAAACACATTAAACCAAAATTTTGATATAGAAGTTTGTTCAACGTAGTTGAAAGTTCTGGAAATTATATGTTTGAGCAGGACACTCCTCCCAAACTCTTCAGGGGCAAAGGTTATAAGTTATGCCCTGGGGGCAAATATGGTTCTTATGGAAGGAATGCTCGAATAAACTTCAGAAAAGGCTCACTTGTTTGGAAATTGAAAGTTCTAGTTCACTTTTTAAGCGTCAAAAAATATTGGAGGGTAGCCAGCCCCCCCCCCAAACCCATTTTTCCCAAATGAATCCAATACAAATTTTAAGATAGCTATTTTGTTAAAAATACTTCAAAGATCATATAAAAAAAATTCTGGTGTCGATATAACCCTTCAGGACCCAGGGACAGGCGTTACAAGTTATGCACTGGGGGCATATATGGGTCTTATGGAAGGGATGCTCGTATTAACTTCAAAGAGTGCTCATTTGATAGAAAATTGAAAGTTCTAGTTCACTGTTTAAAAATCAAAAGATTGGAGGGCACCTAGCCCCCCCCCCCTCCACGCCCTTTTTCCTCAAACCCATCCGATAAGAACTTTGAGGTATTTTTTTTAATAGTTCAAAGACCATATAACGAAAACTCAGAAGTCGACACAGCCCCCCAGGGACCGAGGGCAGGTGTTATAAGTTATTCCCTGGGGGAATATATGGTTCTTATTGAAAGGATGCTCATAAAAACTTTAGAGATGGCTCATTTGATTGTAAATTGAAAGTTCTAGTTCAGTTTTTAGAGAAAAAATAGATGGGTGGGAGACTAGCCCCCCCCCCCTACGCCTCTCTTTCTCCAAATGCATCCAATAAAAATTTTGAGATATCCATTAAGTTAAAAATTGTTCATAAGTCAAATAACAAAAACTCAGGCGTCGTCAAAACCCCCCAGAGTCCGGGGGCAGGCGTTGAAAGTTATGCCCTGGGGCATATTTGGTTCTTATGAAAAAGAGGCTCGTGTAAACTTCAGAGATGGGTCATTTGATTGGAAATTGAAAGTTCGAGCTCGCTTTTTAATAGTCAAAAGAGATATGAGGGCAGCTAGCCCCCCCCCCCCCCCACCTACTCTTTCCAAACCCATCTGATGAAAATTTTGAGATAGACATTTTGTTAAAAATACTTGAAATGTCGGATAAGAAAAAATTTGGTGTCCATACAACCCCCCAGGGCCCAGGGGAATGCGTTCTATGCTACGCCCTAAGGACATGTATGTCTCTTATGAAGGGGATTCTCGTATAAACTTCATAGAGGCCTCATTTGATTGGAAATTGAAAGTTCTAGTTCACTTTTTAAGAGTCAAGAGAGTTAAGGGCAATTAGCCCCCCCCAAGATATTTTTTCCCTAAACCCATCAACTGCAAATTTTGAGATAGCCAGTTTTCTGGAAATTGTTCAAAAATTAGATAACAAAAACTCCCCCCAGGACCCGGGCGAAAGGCGTTGTAAGTGTTTTCCTGTGCGTGTTTATGGTTCTTATGAAAAGGATGCTCGTATAAACTTCATAGAGGGCTCATTTGATTGGAAATTGAAAGTTCTAGTTCAATTTTTAAGAGTAAAAAGATATCCGAGGGCAACTAGCCCTCCACACATCCTTCTTTCCCCAAGCCTCTCAGATAAAATTTTTATAATAGCCATTTCATTAAAAATACTTCGAAGGTTCGATAAGAAAAATTTCTTTGTCGAAGCAACCCGCCAATACCTGAAGTCAGGCGTTATGAGTAATGATCTAGGGGCATATATAAGTAGAGTCCTATGTTCCATTTTGGGGGCTTATGTTCCTTGCCATGCTATTTGAGGGTATTATGTTCCTTGGTACCTTTCCAAGCAAAGCGATCAAACACGTATTGGAACTATAGACGAGATTGTATAATGCAATCAGACTGTTTTAGGCATAGGTTTCTAAGCCAAAACTTTTGATCGTCACATTTTGTATTCAAAAGGTTTATTGTGCCTTCTGTAAAAAATGCTGGTTTCAGTCATAAGGGTAAGAAAATCTTGTTTTCGTATAAATAATGTTTTTTACTAAAGACACATCCAAGCTGCGCATGTTTCCGACTCAAAAATTGTCAAACAGTAATAAGCTCTAGGCTGAAGATACCTTGCATCATGTCTAGAATTGATTGATATATGGCTTTATATCATTTTGCGTAAAAGCTAACTCTATTTGTGAAAAAGGGTATAGCATTTGCGAATTGGACACTATGAACGATACTAATTTTTGATTGAATAATAGGGACGTGAATGATCCTAATTAGTGATTGGATCGTATGAAGGTGAAGAAAAAGGGTTGAACTGATTAGCAGTTAAGGTAACTCCGAAGGGCTTGTTAACTCAAACGATTTGTTATAAATTTGGAACAACACCAATGTATGAAAATGGATAACAAAGATAGAATGACATTGTGACCTGAACTAATTTTACTTCTTCGATTTGTCCTGCACAATGTACTAGCGGCGTTCGACCATGTTGCCAATTTATAATAGGGTCTAACCTTATAATATACCAAAAAGCTAATACTTTTTAAGTATCAGATGAGATGTCAAAATAGAGATGTTGATAGCAAGAAAAGAATTTTAATAAAGAAATTCAGAACAATCCATAGAAATCCAAACAAATCAAGTATTGAGGTGTATATGAGTATAAACCGTCAAGGATCATAAGCACCAATGACCCTAACCACCAGGGACCTGAACCCCCAACGGTCCTCGATCCCCCAATTCCAAGGGAGTCCCCTACCCCCAACTTTTTGGCCCCCCTCATATTTTTTATACTTTTTTTGAAGTTTTTTTAACTTTTTTTTCATTATTTTTTTAACATGATATATTTTTTCAACTTTTTTTACATCTCTTGGAATGATATGTAACATACTTAAAACATAAGAAACTCTCATTTAATATTTTCCAAATTCAAAATGAGAATGATATAGAAATGTTAGTCGTGACTTTTACTATTAGAAAAATATTGTTTGAAGTAGCACTTTATTTTTTTTACGTATCTTAAAATGACATAAAATATACTTACGGCTCTGACAATTGTACTCTATACTTGCTCATAGACACGATGCGGCTTTCCCACTGGTACTCTATGGTCGGTTATCGACACTACCTAGTTTATTGCTTGTATTAAATCAGTATTTGTTACGTAGTGGAACGTTAAATACATAACTAATATCTATGAAAAAGTGAAGATGAAACATTTTAAGAAAATGTGTTCACATGATAGTGTTATTGTAGCATTGAATGCTGACAAGGAGAAGTATTTAAAGTATGAAATAAGTACAAGTGGTAAAAATATCAGAGACGTATGCGTGCATTGTCATGAAAGTAAGGAATTAAATTGCTTTGAAGTACCAAAAAACTTCAACTTTATGATGGTGGATATGCGATATTGAAATCTCCTGAGATGATTGCACTCAAAGAGAATGCCAACATAAAAATAATAGTTGATGAAGAGGGGTATCTTCTTGCTAGTGCTTGTGGTAACATGTTACCCAGTGTTAAACCATATCTTCAGCTTTCGGGTATCAGCATTCAACGAAAAATCAAAAGAAGAAAGGCCTACTCTTCTACTAATATCATAAACCATATCTTGTCTACGTGCCGGAACTGTTACCTATGTAAAAATAATGTTGTAATACACAGTGAAATTGCCGGAAAAATAACAAGGGCATTGGCAGAAAATATCACTAAGGAATATAAAGATGAATCAATGAAAAACAAAGTACCAGCAAACGTTACTACCATCGATCAAACAGTCAATGAACCAAATAATACCAAAGACAACAAGTATATTTAGGCTGTCGATAGAACACCTGTAAAAATTGTGTATCACTCTAAATGAAATAATGATTATTCTACTGATTACGAACAAAGAGAAGACAATAGCTATAGTATCAAGAGAGAACATGATGAACCATTTTATGGAAGAGATTCAAAATTTCCAAAGTTGATCATTGATATTAATAATGTATCATAATATATTTTTTTGTTAATATTCTACATGGCATTATTTCATTAAAAATATATTATGCATTACACTGTTATGTGTTCATTATTTTTAGAGTATGCCAGCATATCAAACGTTTAGAATGTCTATTAAAACATCGGAGATGTAAGAAAAGAAATTTGCATACATCTATTGTCAGACACATGGGATAATATTGACAAAATCTAGGTATCAGAGTGAATAATTTTTTTCTATCAACATCTTTGTTAGATACATCGGAAAAAATTGATTAAATCTAAGTATCAGATTGAATAAATTGTTTATCAACATCCGTTGTTGGATTTGTCATTATGAAAAAATTTTAAGTAAGTACGTAACAAACTCTTTCTTGAATTCACCTCTTGGATACACAATACGGAAATTTAATTAAGGAAATTATAAAAAAATTGTAAGTAAGTAACAAACTCTTTCTTGAAGTCACCTCTTGGATACACAATGCAGAAATTTCATTTAAGAAGTAATGAAAAAATTGTAAGTGAGTAGCAATTTCTTTCTTGAATTCCCCTCCTGGAAAAATAAAAAAACATTTCATTCAAGAAATTATGACAAAATTCTAAGTAAGTAACAAACTATTTATTGTTTTCATCTCTTGGATACCCGATGGAGAAATTTCTTTAAAATAAATTATGAAAATATTGTAAGCAAGAAACAAACTCTTTCTTGAACTCACCTTTTTAATACACAATACAGATATTTTATTCAAGAAATTATGAAAAAATCGTGAGTAAGTAGTAAATTCTTTCTTGAATTTGCCTCCTGGATAAACAAAAAAAGACATTTCATTCAAGAAATTATGATAAAATTCTAAGTAAGTAACAAACTCTTTCTTGAATTCGCGCTGTGCTTGCAAAGTACTGAAATTTCATTCAAGAAATTATAAAAAAATTCTAAGTAAGTATCAATCTCTTTCTTGAAGTACTTTATTGGATACACAATACGGAAATTTCATTCAAGAAATTTTGAAAATATTTGTAAGTAAGTAACAAACTCTTTCTTGGAGTCACCTCTTGGATACACAATGCAGAAACTTCATTTAAGAAATTAAGGAAAAAACTTAAGTAAGTAAGTAACTAACTCTTTCTTGAATTTGTCGTTTGGATGAACAATACAGAAATTTAATTCAGGAAATTATGAAAAAGAAATTATAAGTAAGTAACAAACTCTTTCTTGAAGTCACCTCTTGGATACAAAATGCAGAAATTTAATTTAAGAAATTATGAAAATAATTGTAAGTAGCAAATTCATTCTTGAATTTGCCTCCTGGATAAACAAAAAAGACATTTCATTCAAGAAATTATGAAAAAATTCTAAGTAAGTAACAATATCTTTATTGTTTTCACGTCTTGGATACACGATGTAGAAATTTCATTTCTATTTTTCATTGAATTCGCCACCTGGATAAACAAAAAAGACATTTCATTCAAAAAATTTCTTGAATTCACCGTTTGGATGCGCAATACAGAAATTTAATTCAGGAAATTATGAAAGAAAATTATAGTAAGTAACAACTCTTTCTTGAAGTCACCTCTTGGATACACAATGCAGAAACTTCATTTAAGATATTATGAAAAAATTGTAAGTAAGTAAGAAAGTAAGTAACAAATTCTTCATTGAATTTACCCCCTGGATAAACAAAAACGACATTTCATTCAAGAAAGTCCCTTTCTTGAAGCCCCTCTTGGATACACAATACGGAAATTTCATTCAACAAAGTATGAAAATATTTGTAAGTAAGTAACAAACTGTTTCTTGGAGTCACCTCTTGGATACTTAATGCAGAAACTTAATTTAAGAAATTAGAGGAAAAAATGTATGTAAGAAAGTAATAAACTCTTTCTTGAATTCACCTCCTGGATAAACAAAAAAGACATTTTATTTAGGAAATTATAAAAAAAAATTGTAAGTAAGTAACAAACTCTTTCTTGAAGTCGCCTCTTGGATACAAAATGCAGAAATTTCATTTAAGAACCTATGAAAAAAAATTATAAGTATGCAGCAAATTCATTCTTGAATTCGCCTCCTGGATAAACAAAAAAGACATTTAATTCAAGAAATTATGAGCAAATTCTAAGTAAGTAACAAACTCTTTATTGTTTTCACGTCTTTGATACACGATGTAAAAAATTTCATTCAAGAAATTATGAAAAAATTCTAAGTAAGTAACGATCTCTTTCTTGAAGTCCCATCATGGATACACGATACGGAAATTTCATTCAAGAAATTATGAAAACATTTGTAAGTAAGTAACAAACTGTTTATTGATTTCACCTCTTGGATACACAATACAGATATTTCATTCAAGAAATTATGAAAATGTTGCAAGCAGGTAACAAACTCTTTATTGTTTTCACTTATTGGATACACAGTACAGATATTTCATTCAGGAAATTATGAAAAAATCGCAAGTAAGTAACAAACTCTTTCTTGAAGTCACCTCTTGGATAGACAATGCAGAAACTTCATTTAAGAAATTATGAAAAATTTTAAGTAATTAAGTAAGTAAGTAACAAATTTTCCATTGAATTTGCCACTTGGATAAACAAAAAAGACTTTTCATTCAAGAAATTTCTTGAATTTACCGTTTGGATGCACAATACAGAAATTTAATTCAGGAAATTATGAAAAAAAATTATAGTAAGTAACAAAATCTTTCTTGAAGTCTCCTCTTGGATACACAAAGCAGAAATTTCATTTAAGAAATTATGAAAAAATTGTATGTAAGTAGCAAATTCTTTCTTGAACTCGCCTGCTGGATAAACAAAAAGACATTTCATTCAAGAAATTATGACAAAATTCTAAGTAAGTAACAAACTCTTTATTGTTTTCACGTCTTAGATACACGATGCAGGAATATCATTCAAGAAATTATAAAAAAAATCGTACGTAAGTAACAAACTCTTTCTTGAACTCACCTCTTGGATACACAATACAGACATTTCATTCAAGAAATTATCGCAAGTAAGTAAGTAACAATCGCAAAGTAAGTAACAAAATCCTTATTGTTTTCACCTCTTGGATATACAATACGGAAATTTCATTCAATAAATTGTTAAAAAATTGTAAGTAAGTAACACACTCTTTCTTGGAGTCACCTCTTGGATACACAATGCAGAAATTTCATTTAAGAAATTATGAAAAAATTGTAAGTTAGTAAGTACCAAATTTTTTCTTGAATTCGCCTCTTAGATAAACAAAAAGACATTTCATTCAAGAAATTATGACAAAATTCTAAGTAAGTAAAAAACTCTTTCTTGAATTCACCGTTTGGATTCACAATACAGAAATTTAATTCAGGAAATTATGAAAAAAATTGCAAACAAACTCTTTCTTGAACTCGCTTCCTGGACAGACAATATAACAATTTCACTCAAGAAATTATGAAAAAATTGTAAGTAAGTAACAAACTCTTTCTTGAATTCTCCTCCTAGATACATAATACAGATATTTCATTCAAGAAATTATAAAAATATTGTACGTAAGTAACAAACTCTTTCTTGAATACACCTCTTGGATACACAATAATTATTAGAATTTGTCATAATATCTGGAATGAAAAGTCTTTTTTGTTTATCCAGCAAGCGAATTCAAGAAAGAATTTGCTACTTGCTTACAATTTTTTCATAATTTCTTAAATGAAATTTCTGCATTGTGTATTCAAGAGGTGACTTCAAGAAAGAGTTTGTTACTTACTTATAATTTTTTTTCATAATTTCCTGAATTAAAGTTCTGTATTGTGCATCCAAACGGTGAATTCAAGGAATTTCTTGAATGAAATGTCTTTTTTGTTTATCCAGGTGGCGAATTCAATGAAGAATTTGCTACTTACGTACTTACTTACTTACAAATTTTCATAATTTCTTAAATGAAGTTTCTGCATTGTGTATCCAAGGGGTGACTTCAAGAAAGAGTTTGTTACCTACTTGCAATTTATTCATAATTTCTTGAAAGAAATTTCTGCATCTTGTATCCAAGAGGTGAAAACAATAACGAGTTTGTTACTTATTTAGAATTTTGTCATAATTTTTTGAATGAAATGTTTTGTTTTATTTTTCCAGGTGGTGAATTCAAGAAAGAAATTGCTACTCACTTACAATTTTTTCACTATTTCTTAAATGGAATTTCTGCATTGTGCATCCAAGAGGTGACTTCAAGAAAGAGTTTGTTACTTACTTAAATTTTTATTTTTTTCATAATTTCCTTCATTAAATTTCCCTATTGTGTATCCAAGAGGTGAATTCAAGAAAGAATTTGTTACTTACTTACTTACTTACTTATACTTTTTTCATAAGGACATATTCAACAACGGATGTTGATAAACAATTTATTCAATCTGATACTTAGATTTAGTCAATTTTATCCGATATATCTAACAGAGATGTTGATAGAAAAAAATTATTCCCTCTGATACCTAGATTTTGTCAATGTTGTCCTATGTTTCTGACAATAGATGTATGCAAATTCCTTTTCTTACATTTCCGATGTTTTAACAGACATTCTAAACGTTTGATATACTAGCATACTCTAAAAATAATGAACACATAACCATGTAATACATAATATATTTTTAATGAAATAATGCCATGTAGAATATTAATACAAAAATATATTATGATACATTATTAATATCAATGATCAACTTTGGAAATTTTGAATCTGTTCCATAAAATGGTTCATAGGGTTTTCCCTTAATACTTTAGATATTTTATTCTCTTAGTTCGTAATCATTAGAATAGTAATAATTCCATTTTGAGTCCTACAAAATTTTTACAGGTGTTTCATCGACAGGCTCAATATGCTTTTCGTCTTTGGTATTATTTGGTTCATTGACTGTTTGATCCATGGTAGTAACGTTTGCTGGTACTTTGTTTTTCATCGATTCATCTTTATGTTACTTAGTAATATTTTCCGCCACTGCCCTTTTTATTTTTCCGGCAATTCCACTGTGTATTACAATATTATTTTTACACAGATAACAGTTCCGGCACGTAGACAAGATATGGTTTATGATATTAGTAGAAGAGTAAGCCTTTCTTCTTTTAATCTTCCGTTGAATACTAATACCCGAAAGCGTAAGAGGTGATTGCTGTATTATATCAAAGCACTGGCTGGCTATTGTTTATTTTGGCATTGTTTGAAAGCGGGCCCCTCTGTTTTTTTATTCTCTGAAAAAAGAGACCTTTGCAAATAAGTTTTTGTTCGATGGATTTTTAGAGAAGATTTAACACGAATGCAGTAATTTATTGTTAGTAATAAAGAATTTAAATATGACGTCTCTTACAAAGGATTATTTCGATCAGAAGCATCAAGAGCTTATGCAGTTGGTGACTAGTCTGGTACAAGGAATAGATGCTCTCCACAAGGAAAATTCCCAATTACGGCAGGAAAATTGTGTTTTTAAATCAGGGTTAATCAATATAAAAAAGTCGTGCCTGCAATCGGAGCTTGCATCTAAAAGACAGAATCTTCTACTTCACGGTATTCCCGTTGTGTCTGGATAAAGTGCAGAAATTGCTATTTGCGAGCTTTTTACTGAAATCGTGTGAGCAAATGCTGACGTTATTCCATTTGTGAAGTGATATTGCTTTAAAAATAATAGACTGAAAGGAGCTTCAATTAAGTCTTCCGTTAGGACTAAGATTGAACCTATTATAGTCACGCTGACTAGAATTACTGACAAGGATGATATTATGAAGAACTGTGGAAATCTCAAAGGATCTCGCAGAAGTATCAGTTGTGATTTACCTCGAGACCTAGCACGTCGCCGTAAAGAACTTTTAGCGTACGGATAAAGTCTAAGCACTTCTGCTATTCCATCAGTGAAGGTGGCTGAAACCAGAGTTATGTCAAAAGGGATTAATATTTGGCTTGAAGCTAAGAAAAATTCGAAAGTTAAAAACTGGACGCGTGTAGAGGATACTTGTTTTGATCCGTTTATGATCTCTGTTAGTGCGTCTAACGTGGTCATCCCTTCACGTGTGAATGAGGAATGATTTTGGTCGTTTATTTCATTGTGTTATTTCATTGTGTTATTTCATCAGGTTCCTTCTTTCCTTAGTTATTTCCTTAGATATTAGTTTTTTGTTTATCGTTCCACTGCGTAACAAATACTGATTTAATACATGCAATAAACTAGGTAGTGTCGATAACCGGCTATAGAGTACCAGTAGGAAAGCCGCATCGTGTCTATGAGCAAGCATAGAGTACAATTGTTATAGCCGTAAGCATATTTTATGTCACTTTAAGATACGTAAAAAAAATTGAAGTTGAATAATTTCGAAGTCCAAAAAAAAATTAGTAAAAAAAAAAGTTCTACTACAAACAATATTTTTCTAATAGTAAAAGTCACGACTAACATTTCTATATCATTCTCATTTTGAATTTAGAAAATATTAAATGTGATTTTTTTATGTTTTAAGTATGTTACATGTCATTCTAAGAGATGTAAAAAAAGTTGAAAAAATGTATCATGTTATAAAAAAGTTATAAAAGTTATAAAAAATAAAGTTATAAAATATAAAGTTAAAAAAAAACTTCAAAAAAATTATAAAAAAAATTAGAGGGGCCAAAAAGTTGGGGGGAGGGGACTCCCTTGGAGTTTGGGGATAGGGGACCTTTGGGGGTTGAGGTCCCTAGTGGTTAGGGTCATTGGTGCTTATGATCATTGAATGTTCAAACTCATATACACCTCACTACTGGATTTGTAAGGATTTCTGTGGATTGTTCTGAATTTCTTTATTAAAATCCTTTTCTTGTCATCTAAATCTCTCTTAGTATCAACTTTTTAGTATACTATAACGTTATACCCTAGTTTAAATTGACAACACTGTTCAAATGCCACTTGTGTATTATACAGAACACATCGAAGAAGTAAAGCTAGGTCAAGTCACAAGGTCATTCTATCATCGTTAACCATTTTCATAGATTGATGTTATTCCAAATTTATAACAACTTGCCTGAGTTAGCAAGCCCTTCGGAGTTACCTTAACTGCTAATCAGTTTAACCCTTTTTCTTCACCTTCATACGATCCAATCACTAATTAGGATCATTCACGTCCCTATTATTCAATCAAAAATTAATATTGTTCATACAGTCCAATTCGCAATTGCTATACCCTTTTTCGCAAATAGAGTTAGCTTTTACGCAAAATGATATAAAGCCATATGCCAATCAATTCTAGACATGATGCAAGATACCTTCAGCCTAGAGCTTATTACTATTTGACAATTTTTTAGTCAGAAACAAGCACGGCTTGGATGTGTCTTTAGTAAAACACATTATTTATACGAAAACATGATTTTCGTACATGATACCCTTATGACTGAAACCAGTACTTTTTACAGAAGGCGCAATAGACCTTTTGAATACGTAATGTGACGATCAAAAGTTTTGGCTTAGAAACCCGTGTCTAACCCAGTCTGATTGCATTATACAATCTCATCCATAATTCCAAAACGTGTTTGATCGCTTTGCTTGGAAAGGTACCAAGGAACATAATGCCCTCAAATAGCATGGCAAGGAACATAATGCCCCCAAAATGGAACATAAGACTCTACTTAAATAGTTCCTATGGAAGGGGCGCTCGTATAAACTTCGAAGAGGGGTCATTTTATTGGAAATTGAAAGTTATTTTGTACTTTTTAAGAGTCAAAAGAGGTCGCAGGGTAATTAGCCTCTCCCCCTCCTCCACGCCTTCAATGCATCAGGTAAAATTTTTAGATTTTTTACATTTTGTTAAAAATAGGTCAAAGTTCTGATAAAAAAAACTCCAGAGTCGACACAGCCCCCCAGAGCCTGGGAGTAGGCGTTGTAAGTTATATCCTGGGGGCGTATATGGTTGTTTTGGAAGGGATACTTCATAGAGGTCTCATTTGATTGGAAATTTAAAGTTGTAATTCACTTTTTTAGAGTCAAACGTGATTAGAGGGCAGCTAGCCTCCCCCCATACACCTTTTATTTTTTCCCCAGAAGCACTTTATATAGAAGGGGTCGTCGTATAAACTTAAAAGGGGGCTCATTCGATTGGAAATCGAGAGTTCTAGTGTCCTTTTAAAGAGTAAAAAGAGATCGGATGGCAACTAGCCCCCAAGCCCTTTTTCTCTAAATAAATCTGATAAAAAATTTGAGGCAGCCATTTTTTTAAAAATTGTTCAAAGATCATGTAACAAAAACTCCTTTATGTATTGCCATTTCGTCAAAAATAGTTCAAAGATCATATAAGAAAAACTCCTTTTTCGACACAACCTCCCCCCCCCAGGGCCCGGGCAGGCCGTGTAAGTATTGTTCTTGGGGCATATATTTTTCTTATGGAAGGTATGCTCAAATAAACCTCGGAAAGGCCTTATATGATTGGAAATTGAAAGTTCTCGTTCAGTTTTTAAGAGTCAAAAGAGATGGGAGCGCAATTATCCCCCCGTTCCACGTCATTTTTTCCTCAATCTCATCCGATATGAACTTTGAGATAGTCATTTGAAAAAAAATAGTTAAATGATCATATAACAAAAACTCCGGAATAGACACAACCCCCCGGGGGCAGTCGTTGTAAGTTGTGTACTTGGGGCAAATATGGTTCTTAGGGAATGGATGCTCGTATAGACTTCAGAAAGGCCTCATTTGATTGGAAATCGAAAGTCCAAGTTTAGTTTTTGCGAGTCAAAGGGATTGGAGGGCAAGTAGATCCCCCCACACGGCTTTTTTTTCCAAACCCATCCGATAAAAATATAAGATAACTATTGTGTTAAATATAGTTTATAGGTCTAATAACAAAAACTACGGTGTCAATGCAACCCCTCAGGCCCAGAGGCAGGCGTTCTAAGTTATGCCCTCGGTGCATATATGGTTGTTATGGAAGGGATGCTCATAAAATCTTCACAGAGGGCTCATTTGGTTGAAAATTGAAAGTTCTGGTTGACTTTTTAAGATTCAAAAGAGATCGGTGGGCAACTAGCCCCCCCCCACGCCCTTTTTTCTTGAAACCCATCGACATAAAATTTTGAGATCGCCATTTTCTTTAAATAGTTCAAAAATTCGGTAACAAAATTCCGGTGTTGACGTAACCTCCTAGGGTCCGGGGGCAGGCATTTTATGTTATTCCCAGGGGGCATATTTGGTTTTTATGGTAGGTGTGCTCGTATAAACTTCAGAGAGGGCTCATTTGATTGGAAACTGAAAGGGCTAGTTCACTTTTTAAGAGTCAAAGAGATCTTACGGCAACTAGCACCCCCCCCCCACCCCCCATCCCCATGATTTTTTTCTCCAAACCCATCCGATAAAATTTTTAAGATAGCTATTTTGTTAAAAAGTAGTTCAAAGGTCAGATAAGAAAATCTCCGGTGTAGATACAACCTGGCAGGGCCTGGGACAGCCATTGTAATTTATGCCCTGGGGGCATATATGGTTCTTAAGGAAGGGATGCTCGATTAAACTACATAGAGGGCTCATATGAATGTAAATTGAGAGTTCTAGTTCACTTTTTAGAAGTCAAAAGCGATCGGAGGTCAACTAATCCCCGTCTCAAGCCCTTTTTTCCCCAAACCCGTCTGATACAAATTTTGAGATAGTATTTTTTTTAATTGTTCAAAGGAAAATAATAAGATATCCGGTGTCGACACAAACCCCTAGGGCCAGGGGACAGGCTTTGTAAGTTATGTCCATAGGACATATATGGTTCTTATGAAAGGGATGCTTGTATAAACTTCAGAGAGGGATCATTCGATTGGAAACTGAAAGTTTTACTTCACATTATAAGAGCCAAAAGAGATCCGAGGGCAACTAGTCCCTCCCCTCCTTTTCCCCCCAACCCATCCGATAAAAAATTTTAAGATAGCGATTTTGTTAAAAATAGTTCAAAGGTCGGATAAGAAAAACTCCAGTGTCGACGCAACCACCAGAGGGCCCGGGGGCAGGCATTTTAAGTTATGCTCTGGGGGCATGTACGGTTCTTATGGTAGCGATGCTCATTTACAATTCGGAGAGGGATCATTTGGTGAGAAGTTGAAAGTTCTAGTTCATTTTTAAGAGTTAAAAGAGATCCGAAGGCAAGTAGCCCCCCTAGTGCTTTTTTCCCCAAACGCATCCGATACAAATTTTGAGGTAGCCATTTTTTTAAAATAGTTCAAACAACAGATAACAAAAACTTCAGGGTCGACACAAACCCCAGAGCCCGGGGGCAAGTGTTTTAAGTTTTGCCTCTAATGCATACCTGGTTTTAATATTTAAGGTGGTCGTATAAACTTCAAAGGTGGCTCATTTGATTAGAAAGTGAAAGTTCTAGTTAACTTTTTAAGAGTCAAAAGAGATCCGAACGCAACTAGCCCTCCACCCCCTAGATTTTTTTCCCCAAAACCACTTGGGGAAAAACGACTCCAAATGCTTCTACTGAATGGTGTTTTTTCTAGAACCAAGAGTATGGTTACTGCCCGTTTTTCTAACAGTAAAAGTATAAGGCCTGCTGCGTATTTGGCGATTTACTAAAAAGAATTATATTACAATTATTTTTTTTTCTTATTACAACATAGAAAATAAAATTAAAATTGCTGTGAAACCAGACCAGAATTTACCAATAGGCCCACTAGGCCCTGCTGCTTTCGCTATTTCCGAAGTTTTGGGGATTTCCCCGAAAATCTTGCAAAAAACGGATTGGCAAAAACACTTGGGCCTAGAAGCATCTTTAAATCTGGCCTGGGTGAAACAACATCTTGAGCTGGTGAGCTTTCAGCAATTCATATCAATATATATCCAACATTCAGTTTAATTTATTAGTTTCTACCAAAACTGTTGATTTATTTTAGAATAAAAGAAAATTAATAGGGAATTTTGAAAAACTTGAAACTCTGGCAATAAAAAACGAACCTAAATAAATTAAAAAAAGACTTTCCGAAAAAGAAGTTATCTAAAGAAAATTAAATGCCATAATAAACTTAAGATCAGAAGAAATAGAAATCTGCAATAACTCAAAGTAAAAAAAAACAGAAATTACTATTAAGGAATAAAAGAACCCCAAAATGAACAGAAATTAAATTAACAATCATAACAAAAAAAATACAATAGGTACTAATATAAATGAATAAATAAATATCAACAGATTTAAAGCTTAAACTAAATATGAAAATAAAGCTTAAGACGAACCGAAATATTTTGCTATTGAAGTATAAATGAAACCCAAAAACAAATAAAGATTAAGTACACAATCACAGCAAACAAAGAAACAATAGTTACTAATATAAATGAGCCAATAAATCTTAAAACGAGAGAAAAATAAATTGAATATGCAAATCCAGCTTGAAAAGAACAAAAATTTCTACAAAGAAGAGTTTGGGTTTTGCCTTAAATTCTTCTGATCGGCACAAGCTTTCAGTCATTATGTAACTTATTGATAATCAAGATTGGTGTCCTGTTTTTGAATCAGATAACGTAAATGAAGATTTTTTTTTGTCAACTGTCTCTATTAAAAAACTAGGTTACTTCGTCTCGAGTTATGCGTAAGAAATATTTACCGAAATTTGACCTATGGATTTTTGATTGGGCTGTTTCGTCAATAAAAGTTAAAAAGACGCCTGCTGTAGGAGCTAAGCAGGCATCTGTAAGAGTTAAGCAGGTATTTAGTATAAATTCAATTTGAGACCCTCCTGATCTTGATGATTTTGTCTCTTCTGGGAATGAATTTTGTTTTACGAACTTGAACTTGAAACTAGTTCTATCATACATATTCTGGATTTTCTACTCGAATCGTCAAGCAAGTAGCATAATATTTTTCTTCTCTCCTTGCACATATTTATTATATATATTTAGTTAATGGAGCTAATTGCCCTCTGACCACTTTTGATTCTTAAGAAGGGCCCTAGAACTTCTGATTTCGAATCGAATCAGCCCCCTCCGAAGTTTATACGACCAACCCTTCCATATAAAGTGCATCTGGACCAAAAAAATAACAAAACGTTGAAGCCTTACGGCCTTTAATACTGGCAACGCTATAGCTTTGCCTCTGATTAAAGAACACTGATCAAAATAAACATAGTTTTAATTAAAAGAAAGTGTCACAGTAGGCTTTAGAAGATTAGGAGGGCCAGTAGCAAAATCTTGCTTATAACAATGTTTATTTTGTTTTAAGTCTGACTTAAAGCATTAGTTTGAATTTCTAATCATTTTAGGATTTATAACTTCATCAGTATCTGTTATCTTTGTTTTTGATTCGATTATTAATTTTAATTTATGTTTGTTTTGGTTTAAATACTAGAACTTATTAATTGTCGCAACTGTATTTGCTTCAAGGAATAAGTATTAATTCTGTGTTCTGGTGCTTTTTTTTTTAGTATTTTATAACAATAAAAACATGTTAATGTTTTTCAATAAAGTTCAGATTGCACTGTAGCTTTTTGGGGTTTTGGCAGAAATGGATGTCCGTACCTTATTTTTGGTAGACTTTGTTCGTCTCAAGTTTAACTTTATTATCCGTTGTAATCTAAGTGGAGTATGGCATTTTACTCTTGCGTGGCTATTTTGCTCATTTCAAGCTTTAGATTTTTCTTTAAATCTTTAATTTCCTTCCAAAAATATAATTTTTTTTTATTTTAAAAAAGATTGTGGAGTAACTGAAACTAATCCTTTTTCTTTTAATGGAATGGTGAGATTAATTTTGAATCATTTATTTTTTCATTTGTCAAAGTAATAACAGAATTCTGCATAAAGACATCTATAAAGTATAGAAAAAAACTGGAATTTTATGGAAATTGTTCATTGTATCTTTGAACTTTGCGTAAAAACTTGTGCTGGGGACATGCAAAATTCTTCCACTGTGCTATTGCAAAACTAATCGTAGTCCCAATATCTTGGGTGAAAATTTACTTGAAAAATTATTATCAAAGCTGGAGCTGAAACAAAATTCCTGATCATAAAATTAAAATTATTTATTTTATTATCTTGTTTAATATCGTAATTCAGTTGTTATGAATAGTTAGTTGCTGATTTTTTTTTTTCTAGAACCAGACGAATATAATGGCGAAGATTGTACTTGTTGCGGGACCTGAAAAGGACGCCTCACCCGGCATCTAGAAGACTACGTATGATTGACTCCCACGTGTCACGATCTTGTGCCAGCTCTTCAGCAAACCGGAGCCAGCAGCTCTCCCACTTTCTGCCAAACTTTCGAAATCCGCCAATGGGGTCGAGATCATTTTTGGCAGTCGTCCACCAATTTGAAGAATGGCGAAGATTGGGAAATAATGTCTTCTGAGGAATTCTATACCGAAACACTACCAAGAAAAGAAACTTCAAAGGGCCAGACTTGTCCAGACAGTGGGAAAAATTACAGTATTGATAAAGGACTGACGTATCAAGAGTGGAAATTTATTGATTTTTCCATAGTGTTTCCTTCAGCCAAAAATAAAAAAAATACAAAAAAAAAACGCCAAAAATGGCGAAAATACAGTGTTTAAAAAAATACCAACAATGCAGTCGCCGGAAAACACTTTTGTTTGTAGAATTTTCAATGAATCATTTTCTCTTCGCCTTTTGTTGCTAAACCACGTGAAAGCTCATGACAGAATAGAAATTCAGCAATGTCAGTTTTACTGTTCACAACTCAAGAAGAGGTATCATATTGATATTCGTTTTGACACTCTACGTAAGACCAGAAATAAATTCGAATGTGATACCTGCAACAAGTCATACCCTCATAGTAGATCACTCTATCTTCACAAGCGAAGGCACGCTAAAGGTAAACGGTACTTGTGCTACTTATGTGGCTTAAGTCTGTATAGTCCAGAGAACCTCAATCGTCATATGCAAATCTCTACTGGTGAAAAAAGTTTATTGTGTGACAAATGTGGAATGCAATTTCGACTTAGAGATACTCTAAATGATCATATGAAAATTAAACCTTCGGAAAGAGAGCGGACAGACTTCAGAAATATTATTTGAGTGCGAGATCTGTAATAAGACATTCGCAACTAGAAGGATATATACATCTCACATAAGAATACACGCTAAGACAAACATACATGGATGCACATTCTGTCAAAAAGGCAACGCTGTAACGTTGCCTCTAGTAAAAGCCATACGGCTCCAATGTTTTATTATTATTTTGTGCAGAGGCACTTCATATGGAAGCGGTCGTCGTAGAAGCTTCAAAGAGGGCTCATTCTATTGGAAATCGAGAGTTCTAGTGCCCCTTTTAATAGTTAAAAATGATTAGAGGGCAACTGCCCCCCCCCTACGCCCATCAATCCTCCAAACACATCCAATCAAAATTTTGAGATAGCAATTTTGTTCAACATACTTGATTTCTACATAGAAAATATAATTTTGAGGAAGATACTCCCCCACAACCCTCAGGGCAAGGGTTTTAAGTTATGGCCTGGGGGCATATAAGGTTTTTATGAGCGTTGTCATAGAAACTTCAAAACAGGCTCATTCAATTGGAAATTAAAGAGCTAGTGCACTTTTTAATAGTCGAAAGTGATTGGAGTGCAGCTAGCCCCCCCCTCGCCGCCCATCATCTCCCCCAAAACATCCAATCAAAATTTTTAGATAACCAATTTGTACAGCATAATTGATTTCCAGATAGTATAAATATTTTTGATGAGGACACTCCCCCATAACCCTCATGGTAAGGGTTTTAAGTTATGCCCTGGGGGCATATAAGGTTTTTATAGAAAGCGTTGTCGTAGAAAGTTCAAAACAGGCTCATTCAATTGGAAATTAAAAGGCTATTGCCCTTTTTAATAGTCCAAAATGATTGGAGGGCAAATAGCCCCTCCCCCCCCCTGCCAACGCCCATCATTCCCCCAAACATATCCAATCAAAATTTTGAGATAGCTATTTTTTTCAGTGTATTTGATTCCCAGATAGAAAATATATTTTTGAGGAGGATACTCCCCCACAATCCTCAGGGCAAGGGTTTTAAGTTATGCCCTGGGGACATATAAGGTTTTTATAGAAGGCGTTTTCGTAGAAACTTCAAAACATGCTCATTCGACTGGAAATTAAAGGGCTAGGGCCCTTTTTAATATTCGACAGTGATTGGAGTGTAACTAGCCCCCTCCCCCCCAAACCCATAATTTCTCCAAACACATCCAATCAAAAGTTTCAGGTACCCTTTTTGTTCAGCGTAGTTGATTTCCAGATAGAAAATATATTTTTGTGGAGGACACTCCCCCAAAGCCCTCAGGGCAAGGGTTTTAAGTTATGCCCTGGGGGCATATAAGGTTTTTATAGAAGGCGTTGTCGTAGAAACTTCAAAACAGGCTCATTCGATTGGAAATTAAAGGGCTAGTGCCCTTTTTAATAGTCTGAAGTGATTGGAGTGCAACCAGCCCCCACCACGCCCATCATTTCTCCACACATCCAATCAAAATTCTGAGATAGCCATTTTGTTCGGAAAAGTTGATTTCGACAGAGAAAATATTTTTTTGAGGAGGACACTCCCCCAGAACCATCCGGGTCCGGGTTTTAATATATGTCCTAGGGACTTATAAGGTTTTTATAAAAGGCGCTGTCGTAGAAACTTCAAAAAAGGTTCATTCGATTGGAAATTCAAAGGGATATTGCTCTTTTTAATAGTCAAAAGTGATTGGAGGGCAACTAGCCCCCCCCCCCCTACGCCCCTCATTCCCCTATACACATCCAATCAAAATTTTGAGATAGCCATTTTTGTTCAGCGTAGTTGATTTCCAGATTGAAAATATATTTTTGAAGAGGACACTCCCCCAGAACCCTCAGGGCAAGGGTTTTAAGTTATGCCCTGGGGGCATTTAAGGTTTTTATAACATATTTTGTCATATAAACTTAAAAACAGGATCATTCGATGGGACATTAAAGGGATTGTGCCATTTTCAAGAGTCGAAAGTGATTGGAGGGTCGCTAGCCCCCCCCCTACGCCCCTCATGTCCCCCAACACATCCAATCAAACTTTTCTGATAGCCATTCTGTTCAGCGTAGCTGATTTCCAGATAGAAAATATGTTTTTGAGGAGGACACTCCCCGACAATCCTCGGCAAGAGTTTTAAGTTATGCCCTGGGGGCATAGAAGTTTTTTATATAAGGCGTTGTATTAGAAACTTCAAAAAAAGGATCATTCAATCTGAAAGTATCGGGCTATTAACCTTTTTAATAGTCGAATGTGAGTGGAGGGCACCTAGCCCCCCCACGCCCCACCTACCCCCCAACACAGCCAATCAAAATTTTGAGACAGCCATTTTGTTCAGCGGAGTTGATTCCCAGATAGAAAATATATTTTTGAGGAGGAAAGTCTCCCACAACCCTCATGACAAGGGTTTTAAGTTATGCCCTGGGGGCATATAAGGTTTTTATAGAAGGCGTTGTCGTAGAAACTTCAAAACAGGCTCATTTGATATGAAATTAAAGGGCTAGTGCCCTTTTTAATAGTCGAAAGTGATTGGAGTGCAGCCACCCCCTCCCCCACGCCCATAATTTGTCCATACAAATCCAATCAAAATTTTGACATAGCTATTTTGTTCAGCGTAGTTGATTTCCTGATAGAAAATACGTTTTTGAGGAGAAAACTCCCCCAGAACCTTCAGGGCAAGGGTTTTAAGATATACCCTGGGGGTATATAAGGTTCTTATAAAAGGTGTTGTCGTAGAAACTTCAAAAAAGGTTCATACAATTAAAAATTAAAAGGGATAGTGCCCTTTTAAATAGTCAAAAGTGTTTGGAGGGCAACTAGCCCCCCCCTACGCCCATCATTCCCCTAAACACATCCAATCAAAATTTTGAGATAGCCATTTTTGTTCAGCGTAGTTGATTTCCAGATTGAAAATATATTTTTAAGGAGGACACTCCCCCACAACCCTTGGCAAGAGTTTTAAGTTATGCCCTGGGGGCATATAAGGTTTTTATAGAAGGTGTTGTCGTAAAAACTTCAAAAAAGGCACATTCAATTGGAAATTAAAAGGAATAGTGCTCTTTTTAATAATCAAATGTCATTTGAGTGCAAGTAGCCCCCCCCCCACGCCCATTATTTTCCCCAACACCTTCTCTGAGAAATTGGAATTTGATGTGTGGCTAAGTGTACATTATTTCAAGATAGAAAAAATGTTATTGATGAGTACACTCCTCCTCAACCCTCAGGGCAAGGGTTTAAAGTTATGACCTGGGGGCGTATAAGGTTTTTTTAAAAGGCGGTGTCGTAGAAACTTCAAAAAAGGCTCATTCAATTCAAAATTCCTAGGGCTAGTGCCCTTTGTAATAGTCGAAAGTGATTTGAGGGCAACTAACCCCCGTCTCACGCCCAACTTTTCCCCGAACACATTCAATCAAACTTTTAAGACAGCCATTTTATTAAACGTATTTTTAAGTTATTGAAATTAGGTCTTGGAGGATTTCACCTCCTCAAAAACCCTCTGGAGAATGGTTGTAATATAAGGATTCTCAGAATCCTTCATATTATTTCTTATGGAAGGATGCTCGTATAAACTTTAGAGAGGGCTCGTTTGATTGAAAATTGCAAGTTCTTGTTGACTTTTTAAGAGTCAAAAGACACCGAAGGGCAACAAGACCCTCTCCCTCCTCCACGCCCTAAATGCATCAGATAAAAATTTTGAGATAGACATTTTTTTAAAATAGTTCAAAGTTCTGATAACAAAAACTCCGGTGTCGACACAGCCCACCAGGCCCAGGGGTAGGCGTTGTAAGTTATGCCCGTGGGCATAACTTATTAAGGGGGGTTTATAACTTATGGGAAGGGGTTTTGTATGGAAGAACACTTAGGAAATCTATTATAATTAACCAATTATAAGGTTAAAATAAATACTCTGTGATAGATGCAAAATTGCTTTGGCACACAAATTCCTATTTAGGTCAATTCGAAACAGCCGTGATCCCTTTGTGTCAGCAAGTGAAATGGTCTAAACCCCCTTATTGGAACTATTTTTTCAATCCATTCATTTTTGTCAATTGCTGTCCACAAGTTATGCAAGCTGTCTATTGTTCATATATAAGGTTTTTATCAAAGAGGTAATCGTATAGACTTTGATAAAAGCCCCATTCGATTTAAATTGAAAGTTATAGATCCGTTTTTTAAAGTCAAGAATAATCAGACAGTAAGAACCCCCCCCCCCGATGCCAAGATAACTTGAAACTTTTTGTAATCAAAAACGAACAAAAATTAATTAAAAAAAACTTTCCGAAAAATAAGTTTTTCAAAGAACAGTAAAGGCCATTTTAAACTTAACCTCAGCAGATACAAATACCTGCTAAAATTCAAACACAAAACGAACAGAAATTAAATAAAAAATCATAGCAAAAAACCTACAACCTACGAAGTAGGTTGTAGGCTTCTGCAGTGAGACGATAACCAAACTCTTATTTGTAGTTATTTTTATTCTATTCAAACTTAATTCGCATATTCAATTTCAGTTTCAATCTTTCTAAGATTTATTTATTCATTTACAATAATCTATATTGTATGTTTATTCGCATTGATTGTTTATTTAATTTCTGTTAGTTTTATGTTTCATTTATACTTTAGTAGCAATATATTTGTTTTCGTTTTCAGCTTGATTTTCATATTCACTCTAAGCATTACTCGCTTTAAGATATATTTATTCATTTATATTATTAATCGTTGGATATTTTTGCTATGATTGTTTATTTAACTTCTTTTAGTTTTGGGTTTCATTTATATTTTAATAGTAATTTCTGGTCGTTTTAAGTTTGAATTTTCAAAGGTATTTGTATCTGCTGAGCTTAATTTTAAAATGACCTTTACTTTTATTTGAAAAACTAATTTTTTAAGAAATTTTTTTTTAATTAAGTTTTGTTCGTTTTTGATTGAAAAAAGTATCAAGTTTTTATAAAATTCCTTATTTCAAAATCAAACTTAAAAAAAAATAATCAAATATTCATCAAAGTATCAAAACTGGTATGAAAGTAACAATATCAAAATGAAAAATGGGTTCGTGTCAACCTCGGAGTTTTTATTATCTGATGTTTGAACTATTTTTAAAAACAACAATATCTTAAAATTTTACCGGATGGTTTTGGAGAAATTAGGCGTGGGGGGGGGGGCTAATGAACTTTGGTTATCTTTCGACTCTTAAAAGAGAACTCGAACTTTCTTTTTTCAATCAAATGAGCCCTCTCTGAAGTTCATACGAGTATCCCTTCTATAAGAACCATATATATCCCCAGAGTATAATTTACAACGCCTGTCCCTGGGCCCTGGGGGGTTTATTTAATTTCTGTTCCTTTTGGGTTTCATTTATTCTTTAATAGTAATTTCTGGTCGTTTTGAGTTTGAATTTTAACAGGTATTTGTATATCCTGAGATTAAGATTAAAATTGCCTTTAATTTTATTTGAAAAACTTATTTTTCGGAAAGTTTTTTTAATTAATTACACAAAAAGGCCACTGATCGAGCATAAGAGTACCCATACGGTGCAAAACCACTGGAGTGCCAGACATGTGGCTATACCTTTGCACATTATGCTTGCTTATATTAGCATATGAAATGTCACAGTATCGAAAGACCTCTTAATTGTGAGCTTTTCAATGAAACGTTTAAGAACAGAAAGACACTGACGACCATTTAAATACTCACACTGGGACTATATAAGTGCAAGCAATGCGACATGGGTTTTGGCACAAAACATGTTTAAGCCGCCTCAAGAAAAGCCACACAGGAAAGAGATTCAGAGAAAAGAAGTTCAGCAGTAGCATTTGCAGTGAAGTGTTTGCAGATTCTGCTTATCGTGACCTATATGTTGCTTTACACGTAAATCCAAACTCTTTCAGTTGCGAGTTTTGCAGCAAGAGCTTCAATTATAAGAAAAACATGG
This sequence comes from Artemia sp. Qi Xiang Cuo, assembly GCF_049724085.1. Classification (NCBI taxonomy): domain Eukaryota; kingdom Metazoa; phylum Arthropoda; class Branchiopoda; order Anostraca; family Artemiidae; genus Artemia; species Artemia sp. Qi Xiang Cuo. The sequence goes on from NC_142808.1 coordinate 54,070,302, forward strand.
TGGAGCATGTGCAGCGTCAGAATCCTGATCGTAATCCATTTAAATGTAAGCTATGTAGTAAACTTGTGATTCCTTAAAAAAAATCGTGTTCACATTACCTCTCGTGCTTGTGAGAAAAAAAAGAAATTGCCTGAAAAGATGAAAAATCAAAGTAAACCTATCGAGGTGAACGGAAGGATGAATGTTGAGAAAGATGTGAATCTTTCTTTTGATGTTCTGCTGATTAATTATTTTGGGTTTTAGCTTATAATAAGTTTTCTGTCTTACTTTAAGAATGTGAGATAGAATTTTTGTGTGGAAAACAAATTGAAAAACAGGATTTCCAATAAGATGTAGTTCAGTCACAGAGAAAGCTAATACACTGATGTGATTTTAATATTGAAAAAAAATTGAATGATTCAGGCTTCGCTCCTTTATTTTTGAATATTTAGATATGAAGGATTTTTTTCTGTTTGACCATATATTGGACCAACAAATTTCTTTGGTAAACTTAGAATAAGAGGTAAACACTTACTTTAATATTTATGTTTCCTGTGAATCCTGCAATTTTGCGACTTGAGCACAGCTGGAACTCGGTTTGAAAGAAAACATGTTTATATTTCTTAATTTGTTAGTTTGCATACTATCCATTCATTGAGCCAAAATTATGATATCTATTCGACTGTCTCTTGGGGAAGGATCTAAACTTAATTAAAAATTAGGAAAAGTTACTGTTTCGATAAATTTTTCAATCATTTTCAACGTTAACTAATAAAAAAAAATGTAAAACAAAATTCTAAAATTTAATTTCGCTGATGGACAAAGCTGAAACTCAGATATTAACTAATAGCGACATAATCGCCCTATGTCGGAACTTTAAACGGTAAGGCGGTTGAACAATAACATATCATGAAGCTGCAAAGGGAACTGGAGCCAAATGATGACATAGTTACGTCAAAATACAACTGCAGCCAATGTAGAGCAGAGCTCGATGTTTCAGCTAAACACAAATATATTTTAAGCATTAATGCCTTGTGCAGGTATAGGCGTTTACCCCATGTGTCAGTTCTACAACTCTGTCGCTCACCTAAGACTCTAAGTGGGTGTTCCTTCCAAAAGCAAATACACAGGTATTTAGAAAGGTATAGTTACTTTCGTCTTTTACCCGCACCGTTTACCAAAACAGTTTGAAAAATATAGGTCTCTCTGTTCGTCTGCAAGTCCAGGGAACTTGTCAGGCATGTGTCAATTTCATCCTAGGGAAAAACATCATCCATCCTAGGGAAAAACTAAAGCAGAAAGGCATTGAATATGGATAATTCAAATAGCCTGTCAGTTCTGTGAGCCATTCGAAGGTAATTGGAGACCCCTAAAAAAAGGATTTAAAGATTTATGATTGACAATATCCACAAGACTTGCAGGCAATTGGGCATTTACTATTGTTCATATGCCATGGGGATGACCGACGTTTTTGGGCCAACTCGTGATAGACATTGTCCCCTGGACTTGCAGGCGAACAGGGTAGCCTATATTTTTATTACTGTTTGGATAAACTGTGCAGGTAAACGGCAAGAGTAACTACTACTTTCTTAATTCAAATACTTGTGTATTTGATTTTCGAGAGGCACATCCGCCTAGAGTCTCAGGCGGGCGACCGAGCTTTGGAATTGACAGATGACCACCAAGCTGCCTCAGACTTTCAGGTGAACTAGGCCTAATAGGGACGTCCGCCTACAGCTTCATTGGGGGGGTCTCCACCACGGGGGTCTTGACCGGGAGGGGGGTTAAATTCCGGCTACTACGGTGCGCATTAAGATGATTATACAAATTAAGAAAATCCGGCATCTGCTCTTTTTTAAGACATAGAAAGGTCTTTCTCCTAATTTATCAATGAAATTATCTTAGAGACTAAAATAAGGTTTATTTCCCAGAGTATAATATCCCCATAAATATCCCCAGAGTATAACTTACAACGCCTGTCCCTGGGCCCTGTGGGGTTGTGTCAACCCCAGAGTTTTAATATCTGATGTTGAACTATTTTTAACAAAATAGTCACCTCATATTTTTATCGTATGGTTTTATCGTTCATATAAACCCAACGGCGGGTTGGGGGGGAGGGGCTAGTTGCACACCGATCTTCTTTTACTCTTAGAAAATGAACTACAACTTTTAATTTCCATTCAAATGAACCCTCTCTGAAGTGTATACGAGTATCCCTTTCATATGAACCACATACGGCCTCAAGACTTAGCTTACAATGCCTGACCCCCAGGCCCTGGGGGAATGTGTCTCACACCGGAGTTTTTGTTATCTGACCTTTGAACAATTTTGAAAAAAATGGCTCTCTTAAAGTTCTTATCGGATGGGCTTGAGGAAAATAGGGCATGGAGAGAGGGCTATTTGTCCTTCGATCTCTTTTGAATCTTAAAAAGTGAACGAGAACTTTCAATTTCCAATCATATGAGCCCTCTCATAAGTTTATACGAGCATACCTTCCATAAGAACAATATATGCTTCCAGAGCAATACTTACAATGCCTGCCTGGGGGTCTGGGGGGGAGGTTGTGTCTATAAAGGAGTTTTTCTTATCTGACCTTTGAACTATTTTTAACGAAATGGCTATACGTAAAGGAGTTTTTGTTATATGACCTTCGAAATATTTTTAACGAAATGGCTATCTCAAATTTTTTTTATCAGGTGTATTTGGGTAAAAAGGGCTTGGGGCCAGTTGCCCTCCGATAACTTTTGACTCTTAAAAAGGGCAATAGACCTCTCTATTTACAATCGAATGAGCCCCCTTTGAAGTTTATACAACGACCCCTTCTATATGAAGTGCCTCGGGGAAAAAAATACAGTTCGGGGGGAGGCTAGCTGCTCTCCAATCACTTTTGACTCTTAAAAAGTGAATTACAACTTTCAATTTCAAATCAAACGAGCCCTCTATGAAGTTTATACGAGTATCCTCTTCCATAACAACCATATATGCTCCCAGGGCATAATTTACAACGCCTACTCCCGGGCCCTGGGGGGCGTTGTCTACACCGGAGTTTTTTGTTATCTGAACTTTGACCTATTTTTTACAAAATGTCTATCTCAAAATTTTTATCTGATGCATTGAAGGCTTGGAGGAGGGGGGCTAGTTGCCCTCCAATCTCTTTTACCTCTTAAAAAGTGAAAAAGAACTTTCAATTTTCAATCAAATGACCCCTCTTCGAAGTTTATACAAGCATCCCTTCCATAAGAACTATATATACCCCTAGAGCATTACACATAACAGCTGCCTCCGGGCCTTGGTGGGTTGCTTCGACACATTAATTTTTCTTATCTGACCTTTTAACTATTTTTAATGAAAGGTCTATTAAAAAAATTTCAACGGATAGGCTGGGGGAAAGACGGATATGGGGGAAAGGGGGGGGGCTAGTTGCCCTCGGATATCTTTTGACTCTTAAAAATTGAACTAGATCTTTCAATTTCCAATCAAATAAGCACTCTCTGAAGTTTATACGAGCATCCCTTTCATAAGAGCCATATGCGCCAGCAGGACAACACTTACAGCGCCTTTCGCCCGGGCCCTGAGGGGAGTTTTTGTTATCTAATTTTTGAACAATTTTCAAAAAACTGGCTATCTCAAAACTTGTAGCGGATGGGTTTGAGGTTTGAGGGCAACTAACCCCCCTCTCACGCCCACCTGATCCCCAAACACATCAAATCAAAATTTTAAGATAGCCATTTTGTTCAACGTAGTTGAAAGTTCTGGAAATTGAGTCTTTGAGGATGACAATCCCCCCACAGTCCTCAAAGGAAGGATTGTAAGTTATGCCCTTGGGGCATATAAGGTTTCTGTAGAACACATTGTCGTAGAAACTTTAAAAAAGGCTCATTCGAATGGAAATTGAAATGGCTATTGCCTTTCTTAATAGTCGAAAGTGATTGGAAGGCAACTCACACTCCTTCAACGCCCACAATTTCCCAAAAAACATGCACTCGAAATTTTGAGATATTAATTTTTGCACGTTGTTTAAATTTAAGGAAAATATACCTTTTATTAGAACCCCCCCCCCCCCCAAAGTCTTCAGGAGAAGGGTTATTAGTTTTGGTCTGGGGGCATATAAGTTTTTATTGAAATCTTTGTCGTATAAACTGGAAGAAGGGCTCATTTAATAGTAATTTAAAAGGACTCGTGCCCTTTTTAGTCGTTGCGACAGAGATTTGAGGGCGACAAACCCCGCCCCCCTCTCTCGTCCATTTTTTCCCCAAAAACATCAACTAAAAAGTTTGAGATAGCCCTATTTTTAAACGTAGTTGAAATTTTTGGATATTAGGTCTTTAAGATGAAAGCGCCTCCCCACCCACAGCCTCCAGGGCAAGGGTCTTAAGTTATGCCCTGGGGACATATAACGTTTTTATAGAAAACCATGTTGTATAAACGTCAAAAAGGGCTCATTCAATCGGAAATTGAAAGTGCTAGTGCCATTTTAATAACTAAAAGTGATTGAAAGGCAACTTACCCCCGTCTCAGATCCATCATTTCCCCACACACATTCAATCGAAATTTTGAAATATCCCTTTTTTTCAACGTATTCGAAAGTTCTGGACCTGTCGGCCTTTTAGGATGATAACCCCATCAGAGCCCTCAGTGTAAGGGTTGTAAGTTATGCCCTGGGGGTATATAAGGTTTATATATAAAGCTGTTGGAGAAATTTCAAAAAGGGCTTATTTGATTGGGAGTTGAAATTGCCCTTTTTAATAATCGAAAGTGAGTGGAGAGTAATTAACACCCCTCTCACGCCCACCATTTCCCCAAACACAGACAATCAAATTTCAGAGATAGTCATTTTGTTTAAAGTAGTTGAAAGTTCTGGAAATTATGTATTTCAGGATGGCCAACCCCCCAGAGCCCCCCGGGCCATGGTTGTAAGTTATGCCCTGGGGGCATATAAGGTTTTTATAGATACAGTTGTGGTACAAACTTCACAAAGGGCTCATTCAATTTGAAATTGAGAATGCTAGTGCGCTTTTTATTAGCTTAAAGGGTCATAGAACTGGAGTGTCACTAAAACCCCTCTCCCACCCACCATTCCCCCCGAACCCTCAACTCAAAAATTTGAGATAGCCATTGTGTTAAACGCTGCAGACAGTTCTGGAAATTAGGTCTCTGACGATGACACCCCCCCTCCAGCCCTCAAAGCACGGTTTGTAATTTATGCCCTGGGGTCATATAAGTTTTTTATTGAATGTGTTGTAGTATAAACTTCAAAAGGTCTCATTTGATTGTAAATTGAAAGGGCTAGTGCATTTTTTAGCAGTTGAAAGTAATTAGAGATCGACTACGCCCCTCTTACGCCAACTATTTTCCCAGACACATCCAATCAAAATTTTGTGACAGCTATTTTGTTTAACGTAATTGAAAGTTCTGGAAATTAGGTCTTAGAGGATGACAACCACCCTCACAACCCTTAGGATAAGGGTTGTAATTCATGCCCTGGGGGCATATAAGGTATATATATTCGAAAGGCCGGGTGCCCTTTTTAACAGTCGAAAGCTTTTGTATTGCTTGACACTTTTACAGTAAAGATCGATGTGTGTCTAATGTAATATTTTTGTTGTTGTTGTTGTTGTTTAGACCATGACACTGCGTATCAAAGGAGGTGTCGTTGGAGCTTCGAAAAGGGCTCATTCAATTGAATATAGAAAGGACTGATGTCCATTTTAATAGTCGAAAGTAATTGGAGGAAAACTAATCCCCTCCCACGGCCACCCTCTCATTCGCTTTTATGTTTATAAACCAAATATTCCCTTAATATTACATCAAAATGCACTTTGTTAATGCTAATTCCCAATAAGGCATCTCACCAGTATCCCAAGAACGACTGAGGGTATTACGTTCAAACTTTCGGGGCTACTTCTGCTCTTAAAATTTAACCAAATAAAAATAGCGTCAGTGTCGTCAGTAATCCAATCTATCAGAGAAAGTAAACAGTTTTGTTTGTAAATGGTATCCAGTTTTCCATTTCAGGTCAACTAGAGGAGGTATGAAACTAAATTAAACACTACTATTTCGGTCCTGATTTTTAAAAGGGTGTACGTTGTTAAAAATTGCTGAAAATTTTTCTCCAGCATACAAATAGCAGGCCAAACTATAAATTCTTAAAAAACGAAAAAGATTTAAAGTATTATTTTCTTTTTTCCTGAAAAGACTATGTCAATATAAAACGAACAGAAATTAATTGAAAAAACTTTTTCACAAAATAAGTTTTTCAAAGAAAAGTAAAGAACTCCATTAAACAGAAATGAGACAAAACAAAATAAAATAATCTACAAATAATGAAACTACCACAAATCCGCATCGATAGATAAATGAACCATAAAACGAACACAAGTTACAAAAATAAAAAATTCAAACCCAACACAAGCAGAAATTAGCATAAATTGGGCTCAAAAAACCTATGCCGTCCAACGGCCGTAGCATAATTTGCACTTTACTGAAAAAAATAAGAGTGAAGTCGCATTGTCAGTTTAATATAAATGTACTGATATTTAGTAATCAAAATTTTAAAATGATTTGATTAATTAGATTTATAAAATTAAAAAAATTTTTATTTTTTTTCAGTAAAGATAAATTTTTGTTATGGCCTTGGGCACGGGGGTTTTGAACCCAACTTATGTTGATTTATGCTCGTTTTTGGTTTGGCTTGGTTACTTATTGTAATTTATGTTCGTTTTGGGTTTGATTTATTTATACATTCTGTTTAATTGTAGTTTAGTGATTGTTAGATTTTTTTTTTTTATTTGTGATTATTTTTTTTTATTTATTTATTTACTTTTATTTTAAAAACTTATTTTGTGAAAAAGTTTTTTTTAATTAATTACAATAAACAAAAGAGTCAAACTCATAACGAGCAGAAATTATCATAATTTGGGCCCAAAACCCCTGTGCCTTCCCAAGGACACAACATAATTTGAACTTTACTTAAAAAAACAAAACTAAATGTGCATTGTCCCTTTGATATAGATTTACTGATATTTAGCAATCAAAATATTAATTGTACTTGATTTATAAAATTTATAACAGTAAAAACATTCATTAAAAACTTTTATAAGAGCTAAATATTCCCCAGGGGACAACTTGCAAAGCCTTTCCCCGGAACCTGGGGGTTGTGACGACACCTGAGTTTTTGTTATCTGACTTTTGAGCAATTTTTAAATTAATGGGTATCTCAAAAAAATTTTTGATACATCTGGAGAAAAAGGGACGTGGGTTGGGGGGGCTAGTTGCACTCTAATCTCTTTTAGAGCTTAAAAAGTAAAATATACAATACAATTTAAAATCAAATTAGTCCTCTTTGAAGTTAATTTTATGGGACCTGACATAATAGCCATAGATGCCCTCAGGGAAGACCTTAACACGCCTATCCCCGGGCCGGGGGGGGGTGGGTCGACCCCCAATTTTTTTGGATATGATCTGTGAACTATTTTTAAAAACATACCAATTTCCAAATTCTCGTCAGCTGCATTTGGGAAAAAAGGGGTTGGAGGGGGGAAAGCTGGTTACCCATTGATATCTTTGACGCTTAAAATGTGAACTAGAACTTTCAATGTCCAATCAAATTAACCCTCTCTGAAGTTTATACGAGCATTCCTTCCATAAGAATCATATATGCCCCCAGGGCATAACTTATAACCCTTGCCCTGAAGACTGTGAGGGGAATGTCCTGCTCAAAGATATAATTTCCAAAACTTTCAACTACGTATAAAAAAATGGCTATATCAAAATTTTAATTGGATGTTTTTGGGAAAATGGTGGGCGTGGAAGGGGTGTTTAGTTGCCTTACAATCACTTTCGACTATTAAAAAGGGAACTAGCCATTTAAACTTTCAACCAAATGAGCCCGGGCTGAATTTTTTAATAAAAAGCTTTCAATCAGAACTTTATATGCCCCCAGGCCATAATTGTCACCCCGTCCCCTAAGGGCTGTGAGGGAATGTCCTCATCGAAAACATAATTTCTCTTGTTAAATAAACTACGCTGATCAAAATGGCTATCTCAAAATTTTGATTCGATGTGTCTGGGGACCTGTTGGGCGTGGAGGGAGTGTTAGTTGCCTTTCAATCACTTTTGAACCTTAAAAAGGGCACCAAAACTCTCTATTTCCAATCAAATGAGCCCCCTTTGACGTTTCTACGACGACCCCTTCCATATGAAGTGCCTCTGGGATTTTTTTTATCCTGCATTATCTTTTCTTTGATTTCTACCAAAATCTTGTGCTCAGGCGCTTTTTTTCCACGGTTTTCACGGACATTCTGACCAACAATGCCGCTTTTTATTTTTTCACCCAATTAAGCAATAAGTGCTTCAGTTTGTAAGCCAAAGGTGTTTTGAAATGTTTTCTTGCATACTGGGATTTTTTTTTTTTTTGAAAAATGTTAGTTTATTAAATACTGGAGGGTGTTCCACGGTCTTTTATATAAAATAAAGCCTCTATTCATTTTGTTGAATGGTTTCTATGAAGTTGCAGCAGCACGGTTGTCTTTTTCCAAATAGGTACCCTTTTTTATAATAATTAAGTAGTTTTGAACTTAAATAAGGGTAAACAAAAATATAATTTTATATAAATACAACAAATTTAGCAAATTTTTGAAAAAGAACCTCTAGGCCCTTTTAAATGGTGTCAGATCGAAAAAAAAGGGTACCACTGAAATCGTCGTAGCCAAAAACCCTTGACTGGAAGTTTACATACCCTCATCAAACACAATGTATTTCTATTAGATTATTCTGTGCATGCAGTAAACTTAGTTTCTAACGTATAATTTGCCCTTTTATTGGTCTGTTTTATGATTTCAGTATAGAAGATAGTATTTGGAAGAGCGAAATCTTGGCATCTTTTTGAATGTCTGGAAAGTAAGTTTAGACAAGGTTAAAGTATTGAAATCAGTAACAGAAAATAAAAAGGAATTACACATAATAACAGTGTGCATCCAAGTTGTATCTATTTCTTTCCAGTTTTTATAAATGCAGTCTTTATTGAAACAATGAGGTAATGATACTCATTGTATGGTGCTGCTGGTGTTTTTTGGCTGATAAATTTTATTTTGTAATATACTTTTTTTTGGTGTAAATATTGATTTCTAGTATGTACATGCTAGGTATGACACAAAAACAAAGCTGAGGTCCTATACTAGGTAAGATAAACGAAACTAAGCATCGGAGAATAATTTCGTTTGCACCAGAGGATTCCTCGTGGTTTAATTAGACGGGATCCACTCTTAACTAAGATTCGATTTTTTTGTAGATACTACGTTTTGTCAGAGGGCAGCCAATTTGTTAACTCTTCAGGCTCTGTATTGATTCAGATTTCGTTTCGTTCGCATTTTTCTTTGGATATAGCCTTAATAAGTTTTCCCAAAAAAATTCAAGAACTCCATTAAACCAAAAATGATCAAAAACATAATCAAATAATCTAACAAGCATACAACTACCACAAATCTGTATCAAATCAAACCCAAAACAAACAGAAATTAAAATAAATAACAGAGTCAAACTCAAAACGAGCAGAAATTAATATGAGTAGGGTTCTAAAACCCTATGCTTTCTAAACTCCAGAATATAATTTGTACTCTACTGAAAAAAATTTAAATGAATTTACTGAAAAAAAATGTGCATTGTCAGTTTAATATACATACGCTGATATTTATTCCTTAGAAGCTTAACTAATTTTTGATTTCTTAAAGTTATAAAAATGAAAACATTTAAAAGAATTTTTTATCAGTAAAGGACAAATTGATTACCAATCCAATGAGCCTCCTCCGAAGCTTATATGACCATGCTTTCTATAAAAACCTTATATGCCCCCAGGGCATAGCTTACAACCCTTGCCTTGAGTGTTGGGGGGATTTATGTTACTCAAAGACATAGTTTCCAGACCTTTCAAATTCGTTCAACAAAATGGCTAAATGGGGTGTTATTCTCCCTCCGATTACTTTCGACTATTAAAAAGGACTACAGCCCTCTCAATTTCCAATCGAATGAGTCATTGTTTAATTTTGTAAACAAAAGCCTACGAGCAGAACCTTCTTCCCTCCCCGGACATCGCTAAAGCCCTTCTCCTCACGGGGTTTGGGGGGGGGGTGTTATACTCAAAGACAAAATGTTCAGACTCGTCAACTACGTTCAACTAAAGAGCTAGATCAAAAGGTTGAGGGGACATGTTTGGGGAAATGATGGGAGTGGAGGGGCATTCACCCTCCCCCACGCCCTCCTTGCTAAGAAGCCGTCCTGGCTAAGCGGATGTGCGCTGGGTTGAGAATTCTGGGTCCAAGGGGCATGGGTTTGATGCCTGGCGTGTCCAGTTATTTGGTTTGGGACGCGGGTCAGTGGTATGACTCTGTAAGCTTAGCCAGAGTCAACCCAGCTCTAAATGGGTACCTGGAGAAATCTGGGGAAGGTAAGCAGGAAGGGTGTGTGAAAGCAGAGGATGGCTGGCCCCCAGCCCCCCATCGCACTTCCTGGCAGAAGGGCCATGAAACAGAGATCAGCACCGCCGGCTTGGACCTTAAGGGTCTAGTACCGTCATACCTACCTACATACATACACACATGCATATATACATTAACCCTCCGATCACTTTTGACTATTAATAGAGCGACTTATTATCTAAGTATCCTATTGACTGATCCCTTTATTAAGATTACTATTATTATACTTCTAGAAAGAAATTTGGCAAACTCTAAGTATTAACCAACACCCTTTACCCGGGGGGCTGGGGGGGGGTTGTCAGTCGCAAAAACATAATGTCCAGACGATTAACCTGAGTTTAAAAACAGTGCTATCTTGAACAGGAATTTACGGGGGTCGGGGAGAGGGGGGGAGTAAGGGGGGGGGGTCAGTTGCCCTCCAATCACTTTCGACTATAAAAAAGACACTAGACCCTTCAATTCCCAATCGAATGACCCTTTTTTGGCGTTTATTTGACAACACTTTCTACAAAAATCTTAACGACCCCAAAGGCATAGCTTGCAACCCTTGCCCTGGGGGTTGTGGGAGGGGGTTGTCATCCTCTAAGACCTAATTTCAAGAACTTTAAACCACGTTGAATAAAATGGCTATATTAGAATTTTGATTGGATGTGTTTTGGGAAATAGTAGGAGTGAGAGGGGGTTACTTGTAAAAGGTTGCCTCTACTATCAGGGCTAATAAATTTGGTAGCACGTTACAAACTGAGGCTTGGGTAAGAAATCGGTACTCATAATTCAGTGACAACTGATTTTTGTTACAAAAGAAGATAAAAGGAAAACTATTCTAATTCTGATTATGTTGAATATTTCTAAACCTCTTCTAGGTCTAATGTCTATGGTGTACTTATTCAGTTCACCAAAATTTACCAAAAAGATTAAGCTAATTCTAGCTTATAGAATGTTTCTGCTTAAATAGTTACGCTTAAATAGCTGGTCAAGGCTTGAGTTCTGGGTTATAAAAATCCTTTAGTTCAAACTATTGCTGAGCTAAGCTAAGAATAACCATACTTGATTTTATTTCAATTTACGTTAACCAAAACCAAGAGAACCTCTTATTATTTCTTGAAAAGGGCTGTGTATTCCTTGAACCTTTAGTAAGCTTTAACTTTAGCTAGGAAAACTCTCAATTAAAAATATCTGGACATAAATGTGTGGAAATTCTTAAATTGAAAATATTGGTTCCCTTTTCCCTAACCGATCTGTATAAAAATCGAGGTCACCTTTGTATAAAAATGCAGTACGGGTTAAACGAAAGGACAGACTGAGTAAAAAGGGACCAGTGGTCTGCTTCGGATAAACGTCTGATGATTGCACAAAGGGGGGGGGGGAAGTAAGTTGGGTTTCTGATAATTCTTACTTTATCATATAAGGTCTGTAGAAATTCATGATCATTTCCAAGGAGCAATCGGCTGAAAAAGAGAGCACAAAGGGCTCTTCTAACGTTGACTTCTTGGTTAATGGTCCTTTCCTCTTTGAACCCTCAGTTATTCGAAGCTGAAATTTCTGGGAAAAAATTTAATTTAGATTATTCTAACCTTAAAATTCTGTTTTGTCCAAATGGCTCAAGCCTTGTCTAATTGTAAATACTACCGAAATATAAACCCAAAATCACCAACTTATAGTCAAATGTTAGATTTCAGCACTAGTTATAATTATTTTCTCTTACATATGTATTAAGATTATCTCCAAGTGACATAAATCTTTAAATGGTGGCTTCTTGTTTTAATTTTATCTTCAGACTTTTATCTCCACGGGTAATTCAGACAGACAGTGGTAGTCTACCTTAGTTAAAAAGTAAAAACACTTACTCGTTGTTTGGTCAAAAAACGACTACCCCGTTTTTGTCACCGAATCCCTATTTTATGGTTTGTCTTATGTTGTTATTATTTTTTCTCATGTGTCAGAGACCAGTTTTGATGTAATCCTAATAATAAGTTTCTTGTTCAAAAAATTAGTTTCAAATATCTTTATTAAAAAAACGGTTTTGTCATGTGATACAAATCGCGTAATATCTCTTGTCATTGACCCCTTGAGTTTGAAGCGGCGGTCCGGTATTTGTATTTGCATTTTATGGACCTTGTTGGATATAGGGTATACTTATTCAAATTTAATGTTGTATGTTTTGTTACCCAAAGAAAGTTAATACTTCGTTGCTTTATCATTACTCAAAAGTCATAGTTTGCTACTTTTACAATTTAGACAATTTAGTCAGGTTATGATGGCTTTCCCACATTCTCACACTTGCTTTTCAATCCCTTTCCACTATTAAAAGGGGCATTAGCCCTTTCAATTTTCAATCGAATGAGCCCTTTTTGAAATCTATACAACGCTTTCTATAAAAACCTTATATGACCCCAGGTTATAATTTACAACCCTTACCCTGAGGTCTGTGGGGGTTTGTCATCCTCGAAGACGTAGAGACCTCAAAGACCAGAACTTTTAACTACGTTGAACAAAAATGACTTTCTCAAAATTTTCATTGAATACGTTTGGGTAATGTTGGGCGTAAAAGGGGGGTTAGTTGCCCTCCAATCTTTTTCTACTATTACAAAGGGCACTAGCCCTTTAAATTTCTTATTGATTTAGACAATTATGAATGTTCTAAAACAGAACATATCTATTACCCCTGTTTAGGCCCCCCGGGCATACCGTACCGCCCTGACCTTGAGGGCGGTGGGGGGGGGGAGTGTCATCCTCTAAGACATAATGTCCAGAACTGTCAACAACACTGAAAAAATAGCTATCAAAACCTTTTGATTGGTTTTAGGAAATGGTGGGAGTGAGAGTGAGGTTAGTTGCCCTCCAATCACTTTCGACTTGTAAAAAAGACACCAGCCCTTTCAATTTCCACTGGAGTGAGCCCTTTTTGAAATTTTTATGACAATGCTATCTATAAAAACCTTATATGGCCCTAGATCATAACTTACCACCCTTGCCATGGGCAGGGGGGGGGGGTTAATTTAACAAAAGTTAAATTACGTTGAACACAATAAGTACATCGAAAACTTGCTTGGATGTGTTCGGGTCAAAGGTGGGCGTGAAAGGGAGATTAATTGCCCTCCAATCACTTTTGACTATTTAAAATGGTACTAGCCCTTTCAATTTCCTCTCAAATGAAGTTTCTACGACAACATTTTCTATAAAAACTTTATATTCCCCAAGGGCATAACTTGAAACCCTTGCCCTGAGAATTGTGTGTGTGTGGGGGGGGGGGTTGTCCACCTCAAATACAGGAGTTAAAAAAATTTCAACAACGTAGAACAAAACTATTAGCGCAAAATTTTTATTGGGTAGATTGGGGAACATGGTGGACGTGAGAGGGGGTTGGTTGCTCTCCAATTACTTTCTACTATTAAAACGTACAGTTGTGTTTTCAAAATCCACTTGAAAGAGCTCTTTTTTAAGTTTCTACGACAAACCTGTTTCTCAAACCGGGCTTGACCCCAGGTCCCCACATAACCCCCGTCCCCAGCGGACGATAGGGAGGGGGGTTGCCATCCTCCAAAACGTAATTGCCAGAACTTTCAATTACATTGAACAATATTGCTATCTCAAAATATTGATGGGATATGTGTGAGGACCGGGGGGGCGAGAGAGGGTGTTTTGTTGCCCTCCAATTACTTTCAACAATTGAAAAGGTCACTAGGCCTTTCAATGTCAAATTGAACGAGCGCTGTTTGAAGTTTCTACGAAAATGCTATCGATAATGACGTTATATATCCCAAGGCATAACTTACAACCCTTGCCCTGAGAGGTATGGGGAGGTTGTCATCCTCAAACACATAATGTTCAGAGCTTTCAACTACGTTGAACAATCTGACCATCTCAAAATTTTGATTGGATGTGTTTGAGGAAATTTTGGGCATGAGAGGGGGGTTAGTTGCCCTTCAATCACTTTCGACTATTAAAAAGGGCCTTTTTAATAGCCCTTTGAATATTCAGTCGAAAAAGCCCTTTCTGAAGTTTCTACGACAACGCTTTCTATAAAAACCTTATATGCCCCCAGGGCATAAATTACAACCCGGACCCTTAGGGCTGTGGGGAAGTGTCCTCCTCAAAGAAATAATTTCCAGGTCTTTAAACTACGTTGAACAAAATGGCTATCTAGAAATTGTGATTGGAAGTATGTGGGGACCTGGTGGGCGTGGAAGGAATGTTCGGTGCATTGCAATCCCTTTTGGCTATTAAAATGTGAACAAGCACTTTCCAATTTCCAAACTAATGAGCCTTTTTCAAATTTTCTAAGACAGGTTCTTCTATATGGAGTTCCCATGTATGAAAACAAAAACAAAATTAAATAAATAATACCTTGGGCCAACCGAGTTCATTACTTAGGCAGCGCTATTGCGCTGCCTATGATATCAAGATTTTTAGCATGTTTTTTTTCAAACTGAAGTTTTAGATGAATAGAGTGGTAAAGTTTATTTTACTCGTGAGTCTATTATTGAAGCAATGATAGTACTGTAGACTTTCTATGAGACGTTCCGATTGAGTGATAAATGAGAACAGCTAAAAAAGAATCCAAAAATGAGCTAGATTAGCAAATGCTGTTTATAAGCGTTTCAAAGACAACAAAATTTTGCCGAAATTTGTAATTTATGAGCTAGAGGAAGTACCCCAGTATGCGGATGCAGTGACCACATATATAACGATTAAAGTAAACCAGACGTGTAGAAAGCTAGAGAGCGTCGTGGAATAAATAGAACAGGCTCCAATCTCGTGGCCAGCTAATGTCATTTCAAGGCAGCTTTCCACTCCCTCGCCCTACTCGATTGTTGTGAAAAACCTTCCCAAGTCCCTTGAAATGCCGGATGCCAGTAAGGAATTTATTCTGTCAACATGTTGAAGGCCAAGTGATGATATTGTTGACCTGAAAAGACATAAAGATGAATGGGAAATAACGATCAAGCCTAAGGACCCGGCCGTAATGATAGCAAATGCCATGAAAGTAAGAAATAGTCCAATAGACACTAATATAAGATGAAAGAGGTTTTTTGGGGTTGTGCGTTTCTTAGACATATACGAGGCGGCAGATGTAGTTAATCTGTTCACAGCGTGTGAAAGAACTAAAGAGATTGGTAAGTCCCAGACATTCAAACTCTACTAAAATCAAAAGAAGTTTTTGAAACACAACATGAGACATCCTCCAAAGAGCGTTTTTAAACGTTTGCACGTGAATTAAATTTTCTTTTCTTACAATGCCATTGCTAGAAATACCATACTGACAATAATTGCCCTGATACTGTTGTCTCTTCTCAGTAGGAAGTAGTGACCCTAAAAGCGATAAGAAGCAGCCGTGCATGCAGAGAAAACGATGCGCCGTATGCAAAGTCTCAGGTCACTCATGCTATTCAGTATCCTGCCCCGAAAACCGGAAATAAATTTCAGAGCAAATCGGATCCAAATTATTGCAATGAGTACTGACAGACTTCCTTCTGTCAGTCGTGAAATGTTAATAATGGGGTTCTTGATAAATTACCAGCTTTTGAGAAACTATGTAAGTCATAGCGTGATTTCTTTACAAGATTACTTCTTGCCAGATATCAAGTTTCAGCTCTCTTAGTGCTGAGAGTGTTATTATCTTAGTGCGACATTCTCTTAGTGTAACAGTGCATCTATTCCCAGCTAAAAGACTTCTAGCAAAACGAAGGCAAAGGGTCAGTCCAGCCATCTTGACAGCTTGCCAGTTAGAACTGCTCGGAAAAACATGATTTCTATCTCGATATAATAGGGCCGTTTTTTAAAACAAAACAAATCGAATATATAAAATCTTTTTTAATAAGAAACTTAAAAAGTAAAAATTTTAAATAATATATTAAATATTATGTCATTTTTTTTCAAAAAGCTTTCATCATTATGCTCTGAAGAGCAGTCTGAGACCAACGATGAGTAGATAAATGGAAGAAAGATGGCGTATTTAAGAGTTTTTGATAACATCAGTTAGCTGTAATATAATATAAAAAAGAAGTTATTAAAAAACTATATTATTAGCATAAATAGTAATTATATTTTTGATAAAAACGGCCAAAAAACTTTATTAACTTTAAATAGTTAATCTCAATCTTCAAAAAATAACAGAAACGCGACTCCTGAATGAAAATGTGCTATAGTTGCATAAAAACAGTAATACTGTTAAAGAAGATCCAAAAGATGAATAGAAAGCTTCTGTTTTGCCACCCGGCTACACGGTCATTCTGAAAAACAAAAATTTACACGTTTATTTCCATCTCTGGAAGTACTTCTAACTTTGAACAAGCACCATTTCTACATCCTCTTAATTCGCACCTAACAGTCTAAGTTCGTCTGGAAGGTGAATATAGTGGCCATTTCCCTCTGTCCCTCTCGATTCCCATAAGTGGCACTCGTTGTTCTGAATATGGGAAAATAAAATCTAGAATCTGTCATCTTAATTGTTGGGACAAGATTGATAAGAGTGTGTTTCAATCAGAGTGCAACCGCATATTGGATAAAATTCGAGTTGCATTTCAGCTCCTTCAGTGAAAACCAGGGATTGACCATCCGCTATACAAATTAAAGTCGAAGAGTCAAATCTCACTGAGTTGCTCGAAGTATTGTAGCTGGTGAAACGATATCGAATTCAAAGCTTTTTCCACAAAATAAGTTTTTCAAAGAAAAGTAAAGAACTCTATTAAACCGAAAATAAATAAAAATAGAATCAAACAATCTACCAAGCCAAAAACTACAACACATCAGTATCAATGAATAAATTAAACCCACCACAAACTTAAATTAAAATAAATAACAGACACAAACAAAACAAGATTATAAATGATTATGAGGAGGTTCTAATCTACTATACTTTCTAAAATACATAACTTAATTTGTATTTTACTGAAAAAATTCAAATTAATTTAATGAAAAAAAATGTGCATTGTCAGTTCAGTGTGCATATTCATTGTCAGTCATTGTCAGTGATATTTATTCCTTAAAATCTTAACTAGTTTTTGATTTCTTAAAAATGTAAAAATGAAAACATTTCAAAGAACTTTCTTCAGTAAAGTACAAATTATATTTTGGCTTTCTAGAAAGCATAGCGTTCTAGAACCCTACTCAAATTATTTTCTGCTCGTTTTGATTTTGAGTCTTTTATTTTTTTTTAATTTCTGCTTGCTTTGGGTTTCATTTATTTATTGATACTCATTTGATGTGTTTTTATACTTTGTAGATTACTTTATTACATTTTTTTTAATTTTTCGTTTAACGGAGTTCTTTACTTTTTTAAAAAAAAAATTATTTTGTGGAAAACGTTATTTTAATAAATTTAAATTCTTTTCATATTGTAATAGTCTTTTTAAGGAGAAAGACTGAGCCTCTTCTAAAGTTAAACAACTATCCCTTCCATAAGAACCTTAAATACCCCCTGAGCATACCTTACAACTCTTGCCCCTAATCTCTAGGATTTGTTTCAACGCCAAAAGCCTGGTTATATGATATTTAGACTATTTTGAATAGAATGACTGTCTCTAAATTTCTATTAGATGCGTTTCAGGACAATACGACGTGTGTGTGTTGGGGGAGGGTTAGCTGCCCTCCGATCACTTTGACTCTAAAAAAGAGCACTAGAGTGTCTGATTACCAATCCACTGAACCCCCTCCGAAGCTTATACGACCATGCTTTCTATAACAACCTTATATGCCCCCAGGGCATAACTTATACCCAGTGGCCCAAGGGCTGGGGGAAGTGTCATAATCAAATATATCGTTCCTTGAACTTTAATATAAGGTGAACAAATTGTATTTCTAAAATTTTATTGTGTAAGTGTGGGGGTAAATGAGGGTCGTTGGGGGAGGGGGGGGATTTGGCCTCTAATAACGGTAGAAACATAAGAAAGGCACTAATCCGCGCAATGTCCAATCGAATGACCACGTATTGAATCTTCTACGACCTAACGTTCGATAAAAAACTTAGATGACGCCCTCGCATAACTTCCCCCCCGTAGCATGCGAGCGCCGGGGGATGGAGTTTTATCCTCAGACATAAGTTCCAGACCTTTTAACGACATATAACACCATAGTCACATCAAAATGTTGCGCGGAATTGTTTGGGAAAAGGAGGGGCGCGGACGGGGGGTCAGTCTCCCGCCGAGTACTTTCGATTATTAAAAAGGACAATAGCACTTTCACTTTAGAATCGAATGAGTTCTTTTTGAAGTTTATACGAGAACACTTTCTATAAGAGCCTTATATTCCCCAAAGGCATAACTTTCCACATGATCACTGCGGGCGGGAGGGTTGTCAAACTCAAAGACATAATTTTCAGACCCTTCAACTATGATCCTCTAGTTTTTGGAGAAATGATGGGCGTGGGGGAGGGGGGAATTTGCCCTCCGATCGCTTTTGACAATTAATAAGGGCACTAGCCTTCTCAATTCCTAATTGCATGAGCCCTTTTTGAAGTTTCTACGACAACACTTTCTATAAAAAACCTTATATGCCTCCAGGGCATAGCTTGCAACCCTTGCCCATTGGGTTTTTGGGCAGGTGGGTTGTCATCCACAAAGACCTAATTTCCAGAACTTTAAACTCAGTTGAACAAAATGACTATATCAAAATTTTGAGTGGATGTGTGTAGGGAAATGGATGGAGTGAGAGGGGGGTTAGTAGCATTTCAATCCCTTTTGACTGTTAGAACGGGCACTACCCCTTTCAATTTACGACTGAATGAGTCCTTTTTGAAGTCTTTACAAAAATGCAGTCTATAAAACCTGATACACCACCCGGGCTTTACTTACACCCCTTAACCATTGGTTAGTAGGGGGGTTGTCATCCTCAAAGACCTAATTTCCAGAACTTTCAACTACGTTGACAAAAATGACTATCATAAAATTTTGATTGGATGTGTTTGGAAAATGGTGGGCGTTAGTCGCCCTCCAATCACTTTTAACTTTTAAAAAGGGCACAGGCCCTTTCAATTTCCAACTGAGTGAGCCCATTATGAAGTTTCTACGACAACCCTATCTATAAAAACCTTATATGGCCCCAGGCATAACTTAAAAGCCTTGTCCTGAGGGGTGTGGGAGGTTTTTTCATCCTGAAAGACATAATTTCCAGAACATTGAACTGCGTTGAACAAAATGACTATCTCAAAAAATTTGTTTGAATGTGTTTTGGGAAATGATTGGCGTGAAAGAGAGGTTAGTTGCCCTCCCGTCATTTTCAACTATTAGAAAGGGCACTAACCCTTTCAATTTCCAATCGAATGAACTCTTTTTGAAGTTTCTACGACAAGACTTTCTATAAGAACCTTATATGCCTCTAGGGCATAACTTACAACCCTTGTCCTGAGGGTTTTGGGTGGGGTGAGGGTTGTCATCCTCAAAGACCTAATTTCCAGAGCTTTAAACTACGCTCTACAAAATTTCTATCTCAAAATCTTGATTGGATGTGTTTCGTAAAATGGTGGTCGTGAGAGATGTGTTAGTCACCCTCCAAAAACTTTCTACTAGTAAAAAGTGCCCTAGTCCTTTAAATTTTCAAGTGAATGAGCCTTTCTTTAAGCTTCTACGACAACTCTGTGTTTCTACGACAAGGGCTGGGGGGGGGGGGGTTGTCATACTCACATGCCTACTAGAAATAATGGTAAAAGACGTCGATCGACATGGCTATAGCACACTTGCTATGAGATGTGGTTAAGAAAAGGGTGGGTATGAGAGGGGGGTTAGTTCCCTTTCAATCACTTTCGACTATTGAAAAGAGCATTAGCCCTTTCAATTTCTAATTGAGTGGGCCCTTTTCGAAGTTTCTAGGAAAACGCTATCTATAAAAACCTTATATGACCCCAGGGCATAACTTACAACCCCTGCCCTGAGAGGTGTGGTGGTTTGTCATCCTCAAATACATAATTTCCAGAGCCCTTTATGAAGTTTTTACGATAACACTTTCTATAAAAACCTTATATGCCCCCAGTGCATAGCTTACAAGCCTTCCCCTGACGGCTGTGGGGGATTGCCATCTTCAAAGACCTAATTTCAAGAACTTTCAACTAGGCCTATGTTGAAAAAAATGGCTATACCAAAATTTTGATTGGATGTAGTTGGGGAAACGGTGGGCGTGAGAGGGGGATTAGTTGTCCTCCAATCACTTACCCCCAGAGCACAAATTACAACCCTTGCCCTGAGGGTTGTGGGGAGTGTATTCTTCAAAGACATAATTTCCGGATTTTTAAACTACGTTGAACAAAATGGCTATCTCAAAATTTTGACTGGACGTGTTTTGGGAAATGGTGGGCGTGGAAGGGATGTTAGTTGCCTTGAAATCACTTTCGGCTATTAAAAAGGGCACAAGTCCTTCCAATCGAATGATCCCTTTTTGAAGTATTTACGACAACTCCTTCGATACGAAGTGCCCTTTAAAAAAACAGAAAACCAAAAACCAAAAAAAAAAATAATACATTGTGCCAACATAAAAAAGTAAAAAAAGTAAAAATAAAACAAATGTTAATGAGTTACAATGGTATTCATATTTTAAGAGGCAGTTTGCTGAACATGATGCTAAAATGTATGACAAATTTGAAAGTAAATTAAATGATTGACTGCTTATTAATGGGAAAGGTGACCTTTGCCGTTAGTACTGAAGATTTAAGTGACGTACTGTGAAAACTTAAAAAGAAAAAATCAAAAGGTTATGATTAGGGCCCACCTAATATGGATTTATAGGGTCCGATAATGATATAAACAATAGCAAAGGCCGATATAACTTCCGTTAAATTCCCCATAGGAAACAAACCTTACCTAAAGTTTAAATCCTGCAATCTCTGTCCTTATTCATACTTACATGTTCCTCTCTGGTCTATTACACACCAAATAACAACCTCAATAATTCACTGTGGATTCCAAATAATGCAAAAAAATATGTTTTATTTTTATTTTAATCATTCACATAATGAGGTATTAAATTTACTTCACATTTACATGATGTGATTTCTTGCAAGTGAATCCATGGTAAGCATACTAGATACAGGGGTGCAGCTATGGTCTTAAATTTGGAGGAAGGATTTATAGAATGTGTCGATAAAATTGTCCAGTATGCCGACAAATGCAGACACAAGATCTAAGTTTCCAAGGTTTCTTTAGGCAGCACCAACACCTTATATTTCCCCTTCCCCACCTTAGGACACCCCCTTCCCCTCTTAGATACACCCATGACGGGATATCATAGTTTTAATCGATTGAATCTTGGATTTCTCACCCACGCAAGTGAATATTCACAAAACAATAATATAAGGTTGATTGTATTCTTTTTAGTTGTTTTGGTAAAAGTTGTTCACTCTTGAACTCTTGACACATTTCATGTATCGCTGCACCACGTGTGCATGCAACTTAGTGCAGACAAGCTTGGCGACAAAAGTGACCTGGCCACATGTTTAATCTGCAGCGAATACCAGTGACACATAGAATAGCTACGACTGGTCAGAAATGCTGCTTGATTTGTTGTGCTAGGGGCTTTTTTGATAAAAATTTGTCAGTGATGCCGTTAGAAACAGAGAATAATTAGCCAATTTGCTAAAACTGGTTGGGTGACGTAATGCCGCTTCATCCAATGAACCAGCAAACTGTGTCAAAAGTATTTATTTAAACATCGTTGTAGCGCTCTCCCTGAGTTCTTTTCTCCTCAAGCTTCGTAAACTGTCAAGTTATGGAATTTAAACAGCACGCAGTGGATTTACAAAACGGTCACAAACTCGCTACCATACTTCACAAAACCAAAACGGTTATTTTTATATTACAGGCTGGTTAAGTCTCGTGTTATCTTGATTCACTGTATGACAACAGGGAGTCCATTAAGGCGTGAACTCTGCAACTAATGGCATGCTTCCGTTGGGCTACTTTCTTTTTCATATTATATTTGTGAAAAAAAAATGCAGTCAAGGAGGTGTTACCATGAGGACAACCTAAAGCTTATACAAGATTGAACCAGGAGAATACATCTGTGTCCTTGCTTATTTCACAATTAAGCTTAGTATAGAACATAGATATATAAACTTTGACTTCATTAGACTCATCTCTGCTTCTCTCTCCTTCATGGTAAAACTTAGCTGGTAGCTCCAACCCAACCCCAAGGACTGGACAAGCAAAAATCACCTGAGAAAATCTGGCACTATCTTCTGGATAGGTTGCGCATAAAAAAAAATATCGAGCAGTTTTTTCTGATAGCCAATAATGGCACTAACCTATATATTGACCGGTATATATACTTGGCAGGCTAGTTATGATGGTGTATGTGCCATTTATCTTCTGATTGTGATCTTTCGTTGCTTTACCAAATGGTTTTTCGAAGTGGTGTAGTTCCGGAATCCGGATTCTCTTTGCTTAAGCCTTACTTCATCGATCCTTGAAAAAGGGAAGGATCCATATGAGTGTTTGTCCTACAGACCTATTATTCTTTCATGTGTATTTGCCAAGGTTTTTGAATTCCTCATAATTAATAGTCTACGTTCTACATGTTATATGTCTCCCTATCAGTTTTGATTTCAGCCAAAGCTTGGATGTTTCCATGTCCTAAAATGCTTATGTAATTTATTGGAAGATGCTGATGTGTGGGATGAGACTAGTTTTGGAAAGTAGGATGTTAGTAAAGCGTTTCACTAGGAATTGTATCCATTTGCAAAGAGTGTGCCTTTGAACCGTGGAGTATCACCAGATTTAGTTAGACCTACCACCTATGCTACAGAAGTACCGCCATATGAAAGCTTTAATAAGGATTCCTGGAAATGATGTTTTGACTAATGAAATGCCAATTAGCATTGAACTTAAACAGGGCTCAATTATTTCACCCACAGTATATGGTAATGCAACGTTGCCAGCTAATTGCTAACTCTCTTACTGTAACATTTACTATGGTATTGATTTATCGATAGTGTGTTATGCAAATGATCTTTTTGATGTTAGTAGGACTACTAGAGTAGGAATTTTGTTTTCCTGCAATTTCCGAAAATTACTGTGAAATTGAATTTTTCCTAAATACAACACAATGCGACATTTTGATTTTAAATGAGTTAGGTGTGAGTAGAGGTTATGGTCTAACTATAGGTTTGACCAGTGCTAAAGTTAAACCTTGTGATATCTTTGTCTCCCAATGGGTAGGAATCTTTAGAAAACTAAGGTAGTAATGTTAAAAAAATACAGAGAGAATAATCAATCATTGTCTATGGTATGGTATGGAAGAAAGCATACGGTATGGGAGAAAGCAAGTCAAATAAAAGGAATTACGTAAAGGAATTATGGGAAATTCCCACAGTAAAAAATTTCACGAGAGCTATTGAAAAAAATTGACTAAGGAATTAAACTAAAAAGATTGGGTTTAACCAGAGCAGTAGCTGACTAACTCTGAATTCCCTTATTATCTAAAATATTTTTTATTTATTATTTTTTTTTCATCTTAATCAATATTTAGATTATGGATTTGACTAAAGCAGAAGCTTTTGAAAAGTCTGCACAAACTCCCAGCAATCAAAGGAATCATTGTCCGTAATTTGTTTTTGAATATAACAATCAAATCAGGAGTGTACATCATAGTTCACCGATCAGCACCCAGAACAACCTGATTGTTAAGGTGTATAAATCATTGCCTAGGGCCAACTTATTTTTTCATCTGGCTTCGGCTTCACATATGAAAATGACAATTTTAGATAATTAAAAAAAGTGGGAACCGAACCAAATCAAAAATATACTATATGAAAAAATCCACTTAAAGCAGTATGTTATTTCTTACTTCTTATTTTTTAACTCTTTTCTAAAGTCTTTTACAAAAATTTTTTTTTGCTTGTGTTTACAAGTTTTGTCGTATTAGGCACAATAGCAAGACTGTCAGAAAAAAAATAGCAATACACATAAATAACTGATCGAAGAGACCTCAAACAACAATGGCAAAACATTAAATAAAGTGATTGGAACAATCAATGGAAAATATTTATAAACAGACTATAGTAGAAAAAATAAAATAGCATAAAGCAAATTCCTGAGTGCAGCAATTATGATCAATAAAGGTAATTCAAGGGGTATAAAGGCATAATAAAGCTCAAATCTTATTCAGCTTTTTTATCTTCCTAACATTGAAAAATACAAGGTTTGCTCAATTGAGAAGGTGAATTTGTTTTTCTGGATAAATAGTTGGTAATGAATCAACATCTATTTTGTCCCTTCAAAATAATCCTTCCTCGGATGTAAAACTCTTGTGCTGGTCCTTTTCCAATGTTCAAAGCACTTCCAGAAGGGACTTTGTAGCATTGCCTTGAGCTTTTTCATCAAAAAACAGTGGCAAATTGCAGTCATTTCAACAGTTTTGGAAGAATAAAGTCGGAAAGAGTGAAGTTATTGCGTATAATGGATGAGGTAAGAAAATCATAGTTTTTGGGTACACGACTAATATGTAACAATGTTCATATAATAGGACTTTTGGTCATAATCAGTTCTTAACGATTCGCAGAAGCTCGTTTCCCTCCAACCACCCAATAACTTTGAGATTAAATGACGAGAGTATCTAAATAAATGCCCAGACAATACGGATTTACGTACTTCAATATTGTCATTGATCTATTGAGGAAGAGCAGGTTCTTATCCAAAATCTGGAATTTGGTTTCTCTTGCACTTAGAAAATTCAATAGAGGTTTTGTTAGAGACAACCTCACAATTTTTTTTTAAATATATTAGAAATCAAAATTGACATTGCCCCCTTAAAATGAATATTATTTTAAAAAAAAGAATGAAATTTACTATATTTGATGCAATTTTTTAAAAAGACAAAAAAATAAGAACATATTTCACTAAAATAATGAGCCAGTCAAAAAATGACTGAATATTCCTTGTTTTTGGGAAAATAAAACAAAAATCTCATATACTTCATTCAGATACTCTATTTTGGGACCAAAATTTGTAAATTCCATGAACAATATTTTTAAGTAGCCTATATTTTGAAAATATGGATACATATTGGTTGTATATATCTAATCATTGTTTATACATACTTTCTATAAGTAAAAATTTACACACGTACTTTTTATAGGAAAATCTCTTCGAAATTGCGAAACAAATAGAAAAGTTTGTTTTAAAATCAATTTTTTTCGAGGAGAATGAAGAATTTTAGATTAAAATAATGAATAAATAATTTAATTAGAAATGAAATATTTCAAGTTTAGTTTGACCGGCACAAAAACTAAAATGCTGTAAAATACTAAAAACACTTAGATCCCACTAAGATCACTGTGGGTTCTCCAATATCAAGATTTTGTCTTTCAACCTTAAGTAGGCAAATTCAAATGACAGTACAAACAACAAGACAAAAACCTCAAAATGATACGTCCAAGGTCAATAGAAGTAAAGAAAAAGACAAACTAAATGACAAGAACTCCACTTGTACAAAACTAGGCTAAGCACTAAATATAGAAAAAAAAACCATAAATAACAGACTAAAGATAAAATCTGAAATAATATATAAAATCTGAAATTTGAGTCGTAAATTTCATCAAAATATCAGGAAATTTTTTCATTTATACTTTGGTTGAAAATAAATCAAAACAGAACAAAAATTCTCTCCAAAGTATTTACGTTAGAAAATCAAGGTTTAGGTCCTTTTAAACCTGATTGTATGTATAAAACAATATTTCTTGTTTCTTTAACGAGATAAAAAAAACTGATAAAAAACATACAAAAGAATAGCAAAAAAAGAAGCAGATTACAATAGGATTCAGAGAAACCACAGAAATATCAACTAGCAGGTTTTTCCAAAGAATGGGTTGTTATATGTTTATTGAGATTTAATTTAGAAGAATATTCTCTCTTGCATATATCACACTTAAACGGTTTCTCACCAGTGTGTACTCTTTGGTGCTGAATCAAAGTTCCTGACTGAGAATAAGTTTTCTCACAGACATAACATTTAAACGGTTTTTCGCCAGTGTGTACTCTATGGTGCTTAATCAAATTGCTTGACACAGAAAAGATTTTATCACATATATCACACTTAAAGGGTTTCTCACCCGTATGTACTCTTTGGTGAATAATCAAATTGTTTGACTGAGAAAAGCATTTTTTACATACTTTACACTTAAAGGGTTTTTCACCCGTGTGTACTCTTTGGTGCTGAATCAAGCCTGTTGACTCAGAAAAAGTTTTCTCACAGACATCACATTTAAAGGGTTTTTCACCCGTGTGTACTCTTTGGTGCTGAATCAAACCTGTTGACTAAGAAAAAGTTTTCTCACAGACATCACATTTAAAGAGTTGTTCACCTGTGTGTATTCTTTGTTGCATAGTCAAACCGATTGAATGAGAAATAGATTTATCGCACAAAGCACATTTAAAGGGTTTTTCACCTGTGTGTACTCTTTGGTGCTGAATCAAACTGCTTGATTCAGAAAAAGTTTTCTTGCAGAACTCACATTTAAAGGGTTTTTCACCAGTGTGTACTCTTTGGTGAACATTCAATTTGCTTGCTTTAGAAAAGCATTTTTTGCACACACCACATTTATATGGCCTTTTTAATGTATGTGTTCTTTGATATATTTCGAACAAGCTTTTTGCCTCAGGTTTGGATTCATTGGAAGTTTCTCTGCATATTTTGACATCACTTGATGAAGGTTCTTCAACTCCAACAACTAAAAAAATAAGGAAAAAACATAAATGGAAAGAACCAGAAAATAATTTTTAATTTACTAAAAACAATCCTTATTTCAGGCTAAGTGTTTTTATTTCTTATAAAATAAAAAACAAATTAAAGTCACCTTAACAACTAATATCAGTTGAAAAAAACAAATGAATTTTAATTTAAATTTTATTATATAATTATATTAATTCCATGAATTCATAATATTTACGAATTAATTTAACTTAAAAAAGTGACAAAGTTTAAGATGTATTTGGTTTTTTATAAAGTGCAAATTATGTTCTGACAATGCACAGAGACCGTCAGCCCAACTCTTCTTAGGTTCTGCTCATTTTGAGTTTGTCTCGGTTATTGATTATAACTTCTGTTCATTTTGGGTTTCATTTATTTATTGATGGTAATTTAAAGTAGTATAAAGTTTCATATTTATTCGACTTTTTTCTTTCCATCTTTGGATTATTGAGTCCTAACTTTATTTAAAAACTTCTTTTTTGAAAAAAGTTTTCTAAATTAATTTCTTTTTGATTTAATTAACATAGTCTTTTTCATTGGTAAAGAAAAATATATTTTAAATCCTTTTTGTCTTTCTTGACAAAAATTCAGATTTTGGCTATGAATTTACATGCTGGGCAAAATTTTTCAGCGAAATTTAGTAAAATCCGCCTTTTTAAAAATATGAAAACACGTAGTATATTTCGATATAGTTTACAACACAAATTTCCCTGAAACTAAAACTTAAATTAGTAATTTAATTTGCACGTTACTGACATTTTATTTGCACTTTACTTTACAAATTTTAATGTAAATTTGCACTTCTGAAAAAAATATAAAAGTTTTTACTTTTATAAATCAGATAATATTAACATTTTGATTACTAAATATCAGTATATGTATAGTAAACTGAAAATGCACATTCATTTGTATTTTTTCAGTAAAGTGCAAATTTTGTTCTGGCCTTGGGAAGGCATAGGGGTTTTGCGCCCAACTTATGTTAATTTCTGCTCGTTTTGAGTTTGACTCGGTTATGTATTGTTCGTTTTGGGTTTCATTTTTGTTCGTTTTGGGTTTCATTTATTTATCGATGCTGATTTGCGGTAGTTTCATGCTTGGTAGATTATTTGATTTATTTTTGCTCATGTTTTGTGTAATGTAGTTCTTTACCTGTCGTTGAAAAACTTATTTTGTGGAAAAAGTTTTTTTAATTAATTTCTGTTCGTTTTATATTTGAAATAGTCTTTTCAGGGAAAAAGGAAATAACACTTTAAATCTTTTTGTTTTTTAAGACTTTACAGTTTGGCATTCTAATTGTATACTGGAGAAAAATTTTCAGCGATTTTTAATAACATACATCCTTTTTAAAATCTTGACACAAATAGCACTATTTAATTTAGTTTCATACCTCCTCAAGTTGACCTGAAATGGAAAACTTGATACCATTCGCAAAAAAATATTTTAATTTCTTTGATAGCATGGATACACTTACACTATTTTGATTTGGTTAAACTTTAAGAGCAGAAGTAGCCCCGAAAGTTTGAACACAATACCCTCAGTCGTTCTTGGGATACTGCTGAGATGCCTTATTTGGAATTAGCAATATCACAGTGCATTTTGATTTAATCTTAAGGCAACATTTAGTTTTTAAACATAATGGGCAAATGGGAGGGTGGGCGTGGGAGGGTAGGAGTGGAAGGGGATTAGTTGCCCTCCAATCACTTTGGACTATTAAAAAGGGCATCAACCCTTTCTATTTTCAATCGAATGAGCCTTTTTTGAAGTTCCCACGACAACTCCTTCGATACAAAATGCCCTGGTCTAAACAACAACAAAAACAAAAATATCACTAATCACTTTCAAATATTAAATAGGGTACTAACCCTTTGAATTTCAAATCGAATGAGACCTTTTCAAATTTTCTACGACAAAGATATAAATAACCACCTTATCTGCCCCAGGGCCTAACTTATAACCCTGGCCCTGAGGGATGTGGGGGAGTGTCCTCCTCAAAAACATATATTCTATCGGAAAATCAACAACGCTGAACGAAATGGCTATCTAACAATTTTTCGAGGACGTATTTGGGGGACTGATGGGCATGGGGGGGGGCTAGGTTCCCTCAAAACACTTTCGACTATTGAAAAGGGCAGGAGCCCTTTGAAACTCAAAACGAATGAGATTTTTTTGACGTTTATACGACAACGCATTCTATAAATACCTTGTTATGCCCCCAGGGCATAACTTAAAACCCTTGCTCTGAGGAGTGTGGGGGAGTATCCTCCTTAAAAACATATATTCTCTCCGGAAATCAACTACGTTGAACAAACTGGCTATCTCAAAATTTTGATTGGATGTGTTTGGGGGACTGATCGGCGTGGGGGGGGGACTATGGGCCCTCCAATCACTTTTTAACATTGAAGAGGGCACAATCCCTTTGAATTTACAATCGACTGAGCTTTTTTTGAAGTTTCTAAGACAACACATTCTATAAAAAACCTTATATGCCCCCAGGGCATATCTTAAAACCCTTGCCCTGAGGGTTGTGGGGGAGTGTCCTCCTCAAAAAAATATTTTCTATCTGGAAATCAACCACGCTGAACAAAATGGCTATCTAAAAATTTTGATTGGATGTGTTTGGAGAATAATGGGCGCGGGGGGGGGGGGGGCTAGTGGCCCTCCAATAACATTAGACTATTAAAAAGGGCACTAAATCTTAAAATTTCCAATCAAATGAGCCCCTTTCGAAGTTTCAACGACACTGCCTTCTATTAAAACCTTATATACCCCCAGGGCGTAACTCAAAAGACTTGCCCTGCGGGATGTGGGGGAGTGTCCTCCTCAAAACATATTTTCTATCTGGAAATCAGCCACGCTGAACAAAATGGCTATCTCAAAATTTTTATTGGATGTGTTTGGGGGAATAATGGGCGCGGGGGGGGGGGCTAGTTGCCCTCCAATCACTTTCGACTATTAAAAAGAGCAATAGCTCTTCAAATTTCCAATCAAATGAGCCCCATTCTAAGTTTCTACGACAGCGCCTTCTATAAAAACCTGATATACCCCCAGGGTATAACAAAAGCCTTGCCCTGAGGGTTGTGGGGGAGTGTCCTCCTCAAAACATATTTTCTATCTATAAATCAACTAGCATACGCTGAACAAAATAACTATATCAAAATTTTGATTGGATGTGTTTGGGGGAATGATGGGCGTGGGGGGGGGTAGTTGCCCTCCAATCACTTTCGACTATTAAAAAGGGCACCAGCCCCTTGAATTTCCAATCGAATGAGCCGGTTTTGAAGTTTCTACGACAACGCCTTCTATATAAACCTTTTATGCCCCCAGGGCATACCTTAAAGCCCTTGCCCTGAGGGTTGTGGGGGAGCGTCCTCCTAAAAAACATATTTTCTATCCGTAAATCAACTACGCTGAACAAAATGGCTATCTCAAAATTTAGTTTGGATGGGTTGGGGAGACTGAGGGGCGCGGGGAGTAGTTGCCATCCAATCACTTTCGACTATTAAAAAGGGAACTAGCCAGTCAAATTTCCAATCTAATGTGCCCTTTTCTAATTTTTTACGAAAACTCCTTCTATAATAAGTGCCCAGTTATGAAAAAAAAACAAAAAAAAACACATTGTGGCCACATCAGTCTGGACTTAGGCAGCGCGAGCGCGCTGCCTATGATATGTAAGGTTAAACTTAATTCCCTAAACTATTCCTGGGATATTGCTGACACACCCTTTTGATAACCTCCACGCAAAGTGTGTTTTGATATAGTTCAGTGTGGTCTTCGTCGCTATTTATTCCCTGAAAGTTTCATCTTCATAAGATTAGCCTCAGTAGTAGTAGTCGTAGTAAAAGTAGCAGCAGTAGTAATGGTATCAGTGAGTATAGTGTCTTTTTCTTAATTCAACCTACCTTTTAGCACACACTAAAAGTTTCAGCTTAAAACTCAAAACTGTTCCTAATACATTGCTCATATATCCTTTTCAAAGGCTGAATGCACATAGCGTGTTTTATTTCGTTCAATATTCCATCAAATTTTCTTAAAAGTGTCACTTAAATACCCTTAGCCTTAGTAAAGGTCGCAGTCATAAGATTAGGAATAGTAGTAATATTGGTGACATGAAAATAGTGCTATTTGTTGTTGAAGATCCCTCTAAGCACGCACTTTTATAGTTTCAACTTAATACTCTAAGCCGCTCTGAAGATATTACTTATAAGCCCGTTTGAAAAACTGCATGTATATTATCTCATCTTAATACAATTAGCGTCACAAGTAGCAGTAATCAAGCAGTAACAGTAGAATGCTCGTAATGCCTTTCAGTTAGTTCCTAATCCGCCTCAACATACCCTGGAAGTTTCAACTTAATGATCTAAGCCGTTTCTGAGATTTTCCTAATACATACTTTTGACAATCTACGTACTCTTAATGCGTTTTGATTTAGTTCGACGTTATTAAAAATATTCCCTTAAAAATTAAATTTATTACCCTTAGCTTCAGAAGTATCAATAGTAGCACTACCAGTAGCATTATACACATAGCATATTTGCTTTTTTTTCAACATCCCCCTCAGTACACATTGAAAGTTTCAACTTTCTTTTTAAAACAGTTTCTGGGGCATTGTTGATACGTCTTTTTGACAACCTGCAAGCACATAGAGTTTTATTTTCAGTTCAGCATCTTCTCAACATTCCTCGAAATTATCACTTTAATACCCTAACTTTAATAGTAGCAGTGGTAGCATGAAAATTTTGCCATTTAGTTAGTTCAACATCCCCCACAACAAGCCCAAAGACTTCGTACTCCAAGCCACCTTAATGTTCTTAATTCCCTCATCGTGAATCAACAATTTCCCCGCCGATTATGTAAATCAATTTCTCAGGTTAGGCTAACCAAACAACAATGAAGCCATGTTTGTTTCTTAATTTCCCCTTCGTGGATCAATAATTTCCCCTAGCGATTATGTAAATCAAGTTCTCAGACCAGGCTAGCCAAACAACAATGAAGCCATGTTTGTTTCTTAATTTCCCCTTCGTGAATCAATAATTTCACTCTAACGATTATGTAAATCAAGTTCTCAGGCCAGGCTAGCCAAACAATCTCGTAACATTCGCGTCAAGCATGTCCATTCTCACTGAGAAAACCATAAAACAGACATGAATTGCTGTTGACATCCATAAATGCGACAATATCCATGTTTTTTCAAATTATCACTGAAAAAAACCATGAAAACAGACATAAATGTGACAAAGTTCCTGTTTTTCAAATTCTCACTGACAAAACCATTAAACATCCATAATTTGATGTTGACATCCGAGAAAAACATCAAATAAATCGAACAACACACATATCCATCCATGAAAACAACCATAAATGCGAGAAAGTTACTTGTTTTTCATGTGAGAAAATTCCTTTTTTTTCATTCTCAGTGAGACAACCATAAGCCACGTGGGGCGTACGGGACTATAAGATAGCTTTCTACTTTGATGTATCTTTTGTTATCAAAGTTCCGTTTTTTTAGTGTTTCGGTTACTATTTCGCCGGGTCGCTCCTTACTTACAGTTAGTTACCACGAACGGTTTGATTTTTTATATGTGTATGTTGGCTTGAATGTCCGAAATCGGTGAATGTCGGTTAAATAAGCATGGGCACTGTTTCTGTTTTCTGTTTCTGTTCTATTTTTAATGTACCTGGATCTTTTCTGTTTTTACAAAAAACAGAAACAGAACAGAAACAGATAACCCGTTTTTATTTTACCTGTTCTGTTCTGTTTCTGTTTTTTTTATTAGGTATTTTGTCATTTTTCTGTTTTTTTTTCATCTGTTTTCCTTCTATTCCTTATTTTTTTTTAGCAAGAAGATATTTTACGATATTTAAAACAATTTTAAAAAATTAGCTCATTAGCATTAGCACGCGATATTTACCAGTGAAAAATAAACTATTTTCAGTTACACCCAGGGTTTTCATTATCCTTGAATTCTCGGGAATTTTCTCAAAAATCTAGGTATCTCCCCGTAAAAAAATTTGGTTCACCGAATCCCCGAAATTTCCACGAAAATTAACCACTCACGATATCGACCCTAGTTACTAACCCTAGCAAATATTACTTTACATACCATAGTTTTTCACTACTCTCTTGTTCATAAATTTTAGTATCCTGTGTTACTTTGCATAAGAACCAGACCGATACAATTCAAGTATAGACGATTCTTCATATTTTCACAAAACTATCATTTTCCTGCATTTAGATTAAACGATTTCGAATGCAGTATTCCAAATGCTATTAAGATTCTTAAATTTATGTCATTAGTGGTCAAGACAATCTTGACAAAATTAGTCAAAATTTTTCGTAAAGTTGTTGAACGCTTTGTTGAAGTCTGGTTTTTTAAATTGAATTTCTAAAGAGGGAGACTTGCTTTGAAAGCCGAATCATAAGTTTGTATTTTTTTTTTTGCTATTTTTGATTTTTGGACATATTGTATTAATATTTAATAGGTAAGGATTGAAGGCATAAAATAGAATTGATCTTTTTGCCAAGAATTCTTACCATTTAAATTTTTTCTTTCATTCGGTGTTTAAAATTTAAGTTCTTATCTTTTTTATCTGAGAATTGTATTTGTCAGTACTTCCCTTACAATTATTATCCTGGTCCTTTCACCTGTGTAATATTTTCAGACGGCGTAATATTTCAAACTGAAGTTTTAGGATCTTTTTACAGTCTTGCAAAGCTGTTAGTTAGGACAATTAAATTTTACTGAAAATATGTTCTGCTCGTATTCGGGATAGTAAAGTAAACTTGTTTAAATATCCAGGACTATCTTTACAACTTATGATGCTTGAACCATTTTAGTAACCATGTATGAAGGCTAATTCTGAGATAAAAACAAAACAATTTAAAGAAATTGTGGTATAACTTATTTTATCGGGAGAACTGTCCCTAAATACCATATTCTTACCCTAAGAAATGCACCCCTCCCCTCCTAATAAGACAAAACTTAGCTATATAGTATATACAAGGTCGGGGAATACTGTATTTAAACAGAATTGACCCCAAAAATATTAGTCATAAGAAAATTTCCATGACAACTTAAAGTCCAAATTTGGTTATTAGTCTAATATTGTTTTCTTGTAAATTTTTATATTATTTTATGATTTTTTATAAAAGAGCTGTTTTTTAATATTGTAAAATAATTTTTGGTGTAAAAAAAAAGAATAAGTAACGTTTATTTTATTTGTATCCTAAATTTATAATGCCCATGCATTAGATGGGCTAATATAAAAATGAGACTGCAATATGTACTATATTCAAAACATGGATGTCCACAGGATTGGTGGTAGGGGCTGGGGGTTAATCGGTGACTATATAGTAACTATGAGGTAACCAGAAGAAAGTAAAACATAGTAGAAACAAAAAATGAGAAAAATGTATTTGTCGACGGGGTATTGTACGCGTAAGTTATTCTCGTGGTGTTTCTTTTCCGTTTTGGTACTATCCAGAGGGTTTGTGTCAGCGGGAGACTATGTTATTGGGTGGCATTGTTGTGTGGTGTAGTAGTACTTTCTGTTTTTTCCAACGGGGGGATTTTATGGGGGGTAAACACCTAAAACGTTAGAATCAGCATAAACACCAATAATGTGCCAATTGTAGTCGAAATTCCCTTTTAATTTAATTTTAAATTTACTTGTTTAATTTACTTCTCGTTTGTTTTAAGTTTTTATGTTGCCCCATACTTGTAGGTTTAATATTGTCTTTTTAATTTACATATCTAGAAATCGAAAAAAAAATTTTTTTTTTAAATATTATTAATGAATTGCTGAGATTAATGACTTAATGAAAAACTGCTATTTGTGTTTACAGTTTAAATGTGTTTAATATTTTTCCTTTTTTTTAAATTTTTAAATTTTCGACTAAATATAAGCAATAAGTGTTTTAAGCTATCTTTTCCGATCCCATGCTCTGGCTCTAAAACCTACTCTATAAAAGGCTTGATTTACTACGCGGATCCTTGTCAACTTGTCCCCATCTAAATTCTGAAAATACATTTTGCTTGTGCCTCTTCCCAGGTTAAACTTCGACTGATCAGGTTTTTATATGTAACAACACTGGCAATAGAAAACAGTTCTGTTAAATAATAATGGTTTAATGCTTCTTATTGGATCTGATATGTCAATTTTAGACTGTTTGCAGAATCTATCGTCATCTATAGTTTGTGTAATCAAAAATTAATTTTCAGGGAGTGTCTGTCATACGTCATTACATTACTATGATGTCACACGTCATTTATTTTAGCTATGATGTCACCATTTAAAGTCATAGAATGGTGATATATGAAAATTAATATTGCTTAATCACTATATGATGTCATAGCTAAATCGTCAGTGTCTTTACACGTCATAGCTACATTAAACTATGACGTTGGAAGGCCTATTTAAGATTGGTCTTAGAATAGTAATATTTAATTGAAAAATGGAGACTGACTGGCTCAAAATAATTGATTTACAAAACTCTGGGGATCTTGCTGGCCTATCAGATGCTGCGTGTCCCTCGGAATTCAGGAACATTGTGAATAGGCACTACGGTGACTATTTAAAAATGTTTACCGATGGTTCCTACGATAAAGACAAGGGGGCCGGTATTGGCATCTCTATTCCCGACACGGGTGTGGTTATGGGCCTCTTAATCACAAGAATTGAATCATGCCAAGAAGCAAAACTAACTTCGTTATATTCGTGTTGTGAGTAAATAGTCAACGAGAAGAGAAGCTTCGAGTCCGTACTCGACTGTACAGGCTCGTTAAGTGCGATTAGAAAACTGTCAAAATACTGCGAAGAAAATTGTTATAAAATCCTCCAAAACAAAATTTTGGAAGCAAGAAAAAAAGTTAGGGATTTGAAGTTTTTGTGGGTACCACCCCACTTGGGAATTTATGGCAATGCACTGGCGGATGCTGGAGCAAGACATGCTGCTCAAAGAGGGTCAGACTGCGTTGGGCATTCCTCGTATTTTGAAGAAAAATACAAGTCAGACAGAAGGTAATGCCGTTACATTGTCAAAGTCCCCGAGTGTTCAGGTATCGTTCGATAATTTCTACTCCTATCACTTTTTTTGCAGTCAATATTTACCAAATCATGTTATTGAGTAACAACTAAAGTTAATGTACCATTCGATGCCTTTATAAGCAGTTTTGACAGATTAGGAGACCAGATTGGATAAAAAGAAACTGAACTGTGGAGAAGCAGCAGAATTGAAGCTTGGGAACGAAGAGCAGTTACAAATAGGAAGACGGATTTGAAGGAATTGGCACGCTACTATGGACCTTCCACATACATCTTAAAGATGGAGCAATTTCAACAGAACAGCTGCCTAAACGCGTACCATTTGCTATCCAGCCAAATTTGAAAGCAGAGTTAGATAGTCTAGAGTCACTTGGCGCGATAGAAAAAGTTGAAAAACCCACAGAATGGGTTAAATCCATTGTCTGGGTTCACAAACCAAATGGAGATTTAAGAATATGTTTAGATCATGTCGATTTAATCACTTTAATAAAAATAAACTATTACAAAAAACATTGCTTTTAATGAGTCTAGGTCAAATTTAATTAAAATGAAAATTTTTTTAAATTTTGATAATAAATAATATATTTTTAAATAATATTATATTAAGAATCATAAATTCTTAATTCATTTAACACCACATTCTGAATTTTTATATTTAAAAGATAATTTTTCGGACTCGTGTCCCTAGAATATTAATAAAAAAAAATTATTTAGTTTTTTTTAATACTATTTAAAATTTTAATTATATTTTACTAAATTTATTTATATTTAAAAAAAAAAAAACAACAAGCATAAATTTGTTTTACGATCAGTGCGACAGAGAGCACGAGAACAAGGAGGGAGATTCTATATATACACATGAATTTATACCAAAAAAGTATAACTTATTTTGGGCACCTGTTGACAATCTCAGGAGTCAACCCGATCCAGGCTAAACACTTTCTTTCAGTGAAATGTTTATTCCATCAAACAAATAAAAGCTTCAAACACTAGTGGGTATATCCAACTATCTATCTAGACACACTCCAAATTGGTCTACTCTGAATCAGCCACTGAGAGACCTAGGTAAGGTCAAGGAGTTCCAGTGGAAGGAAGAGTATAATGCTGCAAGGAAAGACATTCGGACAGCAATTTTCATCAACCTCCTATACTTCGATTAGATTTCTACCAACGCAGAGGTTATTACAGACGTATCAATACATGGTCTTGGAGCACAGTTGATAGCAGATGGAGGCACAGTAGCATTTAATTTACGTTCCTTATCAGAGACAGATAAACTTTATTCACAAAATTAAAAAGAAAGTCTGTGACCAAATTTCGCGTTTAAGCATTTTCATAATTACTTATACGGCCGAAAAGCTCGCGTGACTACTGATTAACAAACGTTGGAGTCAATACTGAGCAAACCGATCTACACGGTGCCACAGCGACTTTAAAGAATGATGTTGAGTATACAACAATGCAACTTTACATTTCACTACCGACCTGTAAAAGAGATTCCGGTAGCTGACACCTGGTCTAGAATGCATATACTCAATGTAGATTCTAAATCAGAATCAAGAAATAGAGATGCTGTACACATATTCTTTAGAGATCTACCAATATCGAGTAAAATGATGAAACAGATCCGAGTAGAGACTCAAAATGACTCCGAACTGAACGTTTTGAAACGTGTTATATAAAAGGGATGGCGCAACAAACGAAAGATGACACCGTCAGCCACTGGATCATTTTGAAATTATCGTGACCAACAGACTGTCAATGAAGACGTAATTTTGAAAGAAGAAAGGAACATCATTCCAAGCTTTCGGAGAAAAGATATTTTGGAGCAACTACATATGTCACATCTAGGAATGACCAACACAAAGGAAAGGGCAAGAATAACAATTTTCTGGCCAAATATCCATTGAGATACAGAAGAAATGGTCACCAGGTGCGAAGTCTGTGCTAAGTGTGTATCAGGACAGCAACAAAAAATAATAATCAGCACAGAAATATCAAAATACCCATTCCAGCCTCTCGGTGCCGATTTATTCACTTTTCTAGGTAGCGAATATCTCATCACTTTTGACTGCTACAGCCCTATGTTCGAAGTGGATAAGCTGAGTTATACCAACTCACATAAAGTTTTAGTGTAGCTCAAAGGACATTTTTCCAGATAAGGAATATCCAAAAGAATGACTTCTGATAATGTCCAACAGCTTTCCTCGGACGACTTCCGGACATTTACTGAAACCTGGAGCATTGAAACTAAGCCTTGAGTCCCCCATGTCCACAGGCGACTGGCGTTGAGTGAGTAATTGATACAAACAGCAAAGCGATTATGGCTAAGACTTTGGACAGCATAAGCGATACATATCTTGTATTATTGAAGCTTAAGATAGTACCTGTTGATGGATTCAAGTCTCCAGTGCAGCTAAGCATGAATCGACAACTTCGGTTAATACTGCCAGTTGTACAACAAGATTTAATGACGAAATACACAAATCAAGTAGGGATAGAACACAGCAGGAGAAATGCCCAGATAATCCAGCAGATGTATTACAACAGACCAGCCCAAGATCTCAGTTCTATTGCAGCAGGAGAAAAGATGAGGGTGAAGCTGCAAGAAAATATAAGAAGGAAAAAAGCTGCTGTAACTGAACAACTTCCATACTCTTCTAGATATTAGATCTTTTATCTTATAACGGTGGTAAGATTTGGCGCAATCACCGATTTATCCGCTTGAGAAAAACAGATCTCCCGGACATTGACACCCATAAAGAAAAAACCTATAAATATCCCGGCGGAGGTTTCTCTTACCCGAATTTACCTGGTAACAACACCAGTGGCACCGAACCGACCAGTTTCTTACCCAGTTGCTTACCCGACAACAACTGCTAGACAGAGAGCGCACGAGCCCAGCTCTTTTCTCTATTTAAATACATTGCTTTCCAAATGAACATAAAAAGCTACTTTAAAGCTTCAAACGAACAGAATTCGTCATGTATATGAGGAGAGCTCTCATTCTCTTGCCCTTATCCAGATTTATTAGCTGAATAGATATTTGGTAATATTGAAAAGACATCGTAATGTGCAAGTGACTAAAGAGCCTCCATGTTCTAGACAACAACGGTGAGAACCAATGGCAGTGGAGAAGCAAATTAAATAAGTAGTTTTGCTGCTTCAGCTGCTGGTAATCATGACAAGAAACCTTAAGCCAAGGTGCCATTTGTCGTCTTACGGACAAAAAAGAAAAAGAATAAATACGTGAAATTTCGACCACTGTGTTGTTGTAGGCTGGGGTCATGTCCTGCCTCCAGGGGGGGTGGCAGGGTCCTTTCCAGGATTTTTTCGGGGGGGGGGCTAAAATAATAGTAAAACAAACCCACAAAATTTTTTTTATATTCATATTTATTTAGTTTTTTTCGAGTGGGAAAAAATTAAGGCGAGAATAAAATTTAAAAATGAAAAAGTACTCCTAGAGTAGCAAAAGATATTTTTCGCAGTAAGACAAGAGCTATCATCTGACATACCCAATAGGGGCTCTACTCTAGAAGTAATTTTTACTTTTTAAATATTATTCTCGCCTGAATTGATTAAATTGATTCATGAACTAATTGATTTAATGAATCAAAAATTAATTAATTAAATCAAATTAACGATTATTTCGTATAGCGATTTTGATTAATCTTTATTTTCTTTCATTAATCAATATTTCTACAGCTTTTAATAAATAATTTAAATGTACATTTTAGGTACAAGTATAAAAGCCTAACCAGCTATAAATTAAAATCAATATTCAAGAAAAATGGAGAAATGTTAGTTTTCCTTCCTAATGGAAAAGGACTCATACTGCACGTTGCTGGTCTAATTATCTCTCAAAACTTTTAAGTTCCAAAGGCAGTGAAAAGGAAATCAATTTTTTTTAATTGTTTAAGTAGAAACTTTACCTATAAAAATAAATGAAGTTACCTATAAAAATTAGAAAAAGTCGGAAATTTAATTTTTAGTGAAAGGCACCTCTATGTAGCTTTCCTTTGTAGACGTAGTTGCCTTTGTGAATACACAGATCTTTAATGTTCGATTTTTCGGATGAAAATTGTTGTCGAATTTCATTAACTAGTTTGCCTTGTTCTATTTTTTAAGCTTCAACCTGACAACACTGCCAAAAATGTGATGCAATACTAAAATTTTTTTAATTTTTAAATAACAAATCGAAAAATTATTTAAAATGGTGTTTCAGTTATTTATTTAATGAGATGGGATCAGTAGACACAATTTTTTTTTTTTTTTGATATCCTTTTTTCTTTAACGGATTTTTCCAGCTGGGAAAAATGAATATCTTTTTTAGATTTTTTTGGGGGATTATGTGCCCAAATTTTTTCCCTTATTTTTAAATTTTTATATTTAATTTTTTTACGTGAAGTTCTTTGCCGATAAACAATCACTTACTTCTAATCAACGTTATACACCGAATGTTTCATCTTTTCTTTTCGATTTTTTATTATCTGGACTTGTCTGTTTTTTTTCTATAGTTATTTTATATACTCTCTAGTTTTATAATTTTATTTATTTATCTTTATTTTAGTTTAATTTTTTATTATCAATTAAAAAAAAAAAATCCAAAAATGAATTATTATAAAGAAAAGTAAAGGACATATTAAAATTAAAATAAAAAGAAATGGAAACCTACAAAAACTCAAACTCAAAACAACCAGAAATTAATATTAAATAATAAATAAAAGCCAAAAATAAAAGAAATTAAATAAACAATTATAGCAAAAAAAACATACAATAGTTAGTAATATAAATGAATAAATAAACATCAAAACGACTAAAATGTAAGCTGATCATGCAAATAAAGCTTAAAACAAACAAAAAATATTTGCTATTGAGGCATAGATGAAACCCAAAACGAACAGAAATTAAATAAAAATCATAGCAAACAAATTTTCAATAGTTACTAGTATAAATTACTAAGCAAATCCAAAAATAAGTGAATTTTAAATTGAATATGCAAATCCAGCTTGAAAGGAACAAAAATCTCAACGAAGAAGAGTTTGGGTTTTGTCTCCTTCTTTCATTGTAAAAGTCTAAAACATTCTGCTTTATTAGCGCTTTACTGAAAACTATAGGTGTCTTGAACACTCTTGAAAAGTACAAATAATATCAAACTGAATGTTTGATATATAATGCTATTAATTTTTGAAAGACCATCAGTTCAAAATTTAATTTTACTCTAATTTTTATGTATATTTGTAATATGATTCGTTTTCAGTAGAGCGCCAATGACGCAGTAGGCTTTAGAATTCTACAGTAAGGGAAGGGGGCAGTATCCAAACTCTTGCTTGTAGTGAAACTATATTTGTCTTGAACAGTCTTGGAAAGAACTAATAAAATTAAACTAAATATTTGATATATGATGATTTTAATTGTTGAAAGCTCATCAGTTCAAAATTTAATTTTATAGTAATATTTATGTTTATTTTCAATGTTGTAATAAGTACAAAAGAAAGTATTTGTAATATAGTACATTTTCAGTAAAGCGCCAATGACGTAGTAGTCTTAGACTTTTACAATGAAAGGAAGAGACAAAACCCAAACTTTTCTTTGTAGAGATTTTTGCTAGTTTCAACCTTGATTTGCATATTCAATTTTAAGTTTCACTTGTTTGAAGATTTATTTACTCATTCATTTTAGTAAATATTGTTTCTTTATTTGATCTGACTGTTTATTTGATTTCTGTTCGTTTTGGGTTTTATTGATAACTCAATATCAAAATATTTTTGTTAATTTTAAGATTGATTTGCATATTTAGATTAAGTTTTACTTATTTTGAAATTTGTTATCTCATTTATTTTAATACCTGTTGTATGATTTTGATATTATTGTTTATTTAATTTCAGTTCGTGTTGGGTTTCATTTATTCTTTAATAGTAATTTCTGGTTGTTTTTAGTTTAAGTTTCATAATGTGTGGGTTTCATTTATTCTTTAATAGTAATTTACTTTTGTTTGTAGTTTGAGCTATTGTAGGTTTCTATTTATTCTGATCTGAAGTTTAGTATGAAATATAATTTTCTATAGAGATACGCTTTTTCGGAAAGTTTTTTTAGAATTAATATTTGTTCGTGTTTGAGGTCCAAAGTTTCAGGAATTTAAAAAATTCCAATCTCAAAATATTTTTTATTCCAAAATAAATTAACAGTTTCTGTAAAAACTAATACACTGAAACTGAATGAACTTGAACTGAATATTGGATATATAATAATATTAATTGCTGAGAGCTCACCAGCTCAATGTTTTGTTTCACTCAGGCCGGATTTAAAGCTTTGACGCATCTAGGCCCAAGCTTTTTTACCGCTCCGTTTTTGCAAGATTTTCGGGGAAACCCTCAAAGCTTTTGGAATGGTGAAAGCCCCAGGGCCTAGTGGGCCTATTGCTAAACCCAGGGTCTGTCGCAATTTTCATTTTATTTTCAATGTTGCACTAAGAACAAAAGAAAATATTTTTAATACAATTCCTTTTTGTAAAGCGCCAAATACGCAGTGGGCCTTATACTTTTACCGTTGGAGAAACGGGCAGTAACTATACTCTTGTTTATAGTGAAGACACCATTCAGTAGAAGCACATAACCCCTACTTCCTGAAAACGATCGAGGTCTAACAA